>NW_027490182.1:300000-592774 GCF_050948175.1 Xylocopa sonorina | reverse complement strand
TATAATTGCCTGTTTTGTACCCATTTCGGTCCAATTCTATTATAGCCTTTGAGCACAAGTAATATTGATTATACTTGATTTTTGCAATAGTTCTTTGATTAACAGATTTTATTAACCTAGAATCATCATTTGACGGATGTTTCTATCTACTTTGTAGCTCCATCAGTTTCTTTTTCTGCTCGCTACTTTCAATTTTCAGTTCCGTATACTTATCCTTTATCACCATCATATATGTTGCGTAAAATTACAATAACTTTTTGTCCTCAAATTTTGCGGATATTTCAATTAAATTTCCTTTGATTAAATAAACGGAAATTAAAAAACAGTGGCACGTACCATTTCTTGGAAACGTTGTATCGTAATTTGCATCTGACTGTTTTGAAAGGCACGCACTTTACTTAACGTTTGCAATGATTCGGTTAGCGAAGTAAAGTAATATTCTACTTTCGAAATTGTTGGCTCTTGTAATTCTAAGGCAAATATATTCATCTGTCGACATCGTGAACATTGTTTTTTGGCAAAATTCCAGAAAAACAAATATACTATAAGTAAAATAATAAACATCATAATATTAAATTTAACTCTGTTCATCGTTGCCTTATTGGACACATCCATAACAATATACAGGGTGGGGCAGTAATAATTAGCACCTCAGATATCCACGAAACTATAAGTTTCATAGAAGTTTTTGCTAATATAAAATTGCATAGTACAAAGAGGCCATCCGTTGATGAAAATAGTTTTTTTGTAAGTGGAGTTATGTTGGACATATGAAGGTTACCTTCATTTTTTTAAATGAATTGGTATGTCCATTCTTTCGTAATACGATAGAACATTTTAAAGCAAGTTTAACGATCTGTAACATGAAGGCATTGAAGGTTACAAAAAGTAAAGAAAGGCGATAATACTCACGGTTTTGATAGTAAATGAAACATACGTATTGTAACCAGTGGTGGAAGGCGTAATACTTACCGTTTACTTCACTGTGAATAAACACTTTTCGAAGGGCATTTCAATAGTTTGCAGCATAAGTTAAACATGATAAGATTAGTATTGAAAAATCGGTTCGAATAGGTTTGGTTAGGCTGTTCTTAGTGTCGTTCATTTTATAAGTACTGAGCTGCGGATTCCTGAGGACAGCTCACAAAATTGTTGAACTATGGAAGATTATCAATGTGAATTTGAATCAAAAGGTAAATAAATTCCATTAGATTGTAAACAGATCTCAATGTTTCATTTTAGATAGTAAGATTAAATACTCTTTACAAAACTACAAGAATTGATACATACCTTTCTGTTATTATTATTTCATAAAGAATTATAATTGCAATTATATAGTTCATTACGATAAAAAATATTTCTCAGAAAATTCTAAATATTAAATTAAAGAATCAAGTAAAACATTTTTAATAATTACGAATATGAATAATACTTGAACATTCCAATAGAAAGATGTCTAAACAGGAGTTAAAAAAGTCAAACATTCAATTTCAATTCCAGAATTCATCTATAAGAGGTAAAATGTTTCGAAAGCTTTAATTACAGTCTTTAATGCAAGCAGTTGGGCAGTATTTCAATTTTTAAGAAAATTGATGAAAGTCAACCATTTTGAAGTGGTCAGAATCTTTGTCGTTTGAGCAATAAGTGAATAACAAATAACTGCATAAATTCCAGGCTTAAAAACTTATGGATTAAATCCTATGCAGACTCGTTTATGAGCGAGTTACTAAATAATAATCCACACTAAGTAATCATTTTAAAACTTAAACGATTACATTTCGCGAACTTTCAAAGATATCAGAAGCGTGAAAAGTATGTGGTTTATCAAAAACCTGGAATTCCTCACTACTAACGTTTCAAAGCAAGTTCTCAAATTCTCAGTTCTACGTATAAAACTGTGTGTGTTCTATATATCTATGTAAAGTGATGGTTCCTATTAGTTGTGACGGAAACCTATATATAGTAAGTCAGGGAAGCTCGACGGGGTTAATTATCTAAATGCTTTAAGGTGTAAAACGTACTTTAATCTAAAGCGATCTATCGTTCCAAGGTATCCGCTCACGTACAACTTTTCTTGGGCGCCAGCTGCTCAGAAAGTAGCAAAGGGATAGACTACACGACCCCGGGAACCCTGGGGCGGAACAACCCTTGAAACTTCGAAATGCTCCTCCTCCTGACTACGCCTAGCCAAGTACACACACTCAGGTCGCGAGATACTGAAGTCACGGCATGTTTATTTATGGTCTCGACGTGGGTTTAACTAACAAGGGCTACGGGAAACTACGCAACACGCCGCAAATTACCGGGTATCATAACTCGCTTCACGATATAAGATACAATATACAATATGCGACACAAGAAATGGGACGCTTTAGCGAATATGCTCTCACGTTCTCTTCATCAGGTTCCTTGAATTCGCTGGTGGTCCTCGGGTCTCCTGCATCCTCCTCGTAGCACCTTGGTGGAGTGGGCTGTAGGCTTCCGTATTGTTCGGGTCCATCGATCAGTGGACTTCGGCGATTTCCTCTTCTCGCCCACTTGGGTGTCCCTGAGGGGATCCTCCTGATCATTTGAATTGCGTAGCGCCTCGCGTGCCGCGCTCCCATGGCCCACCTGCAGGGCCGCTGGACTTTTGACTCCTCTTTAGCGGGTTAAGGATACTTGAAGACCTTCTCACATCCCAGAGCATTATAAAGCACAAAAGCAGATAAGCATAATGCGATGCATAGAGCTTTACAACCTTCTAACTTACATTGAACTGTTTATACGAAATGCGATATTGCGGTGCATGAAGCATGACAAATTAAATGCTTCGGCACTTGGACATCTGGAAACGCTATCCCCGGGCAAGAAAGTGTAGGGTTCACACTCAATTCATATGCAGAAGCAGATAAACATAACGCGATGCTATGAATATTACATCTTATCATGAAATATAGAAGTAAGATGCGCAGCCGCGTTTTACGAAGCATTAGAACTCTATTGCTTCTAAACCTTCAGATATAGAAACGCTATTCCCTAGCAAGGAAGTGATCCATTTACATTCATTTGAAGTGTAGAGGAGATATACATAACGCGTTGCATTGAAATTACATCTTATTATGTGACATTGAATTGATATGCGATATCGCGTTTTATAAAGAGTTATAAATCTATTGCTTCTATGCGTAGACATCTAGAAACGCAATTTCCTAGCCAAGAAGTGTGGCATTTGCATTCTTTTGAAGTGTAGAGGAGGTATACATAACACATCGCAATGAATATTATATCTTGTCATGAAACATACATGAGATGCGATATCGCGTTCTAGGAAGCATTAGAACTCCATTGCTTCGATACGTAGACATCAGGAAACGCTATTTCCTAGCAAGGAAGCGTGGCGTTTGCAATGTTTAGATGTGTAGTCGAGGTATACATAATACTTCGCAATGAATATTATAACTTATCTTGAAACCCATAAATGAGATGCGATATCGCGTCTAAGAAGCATTAGAATTCTAATGCTTCTTTACGTGGACATCTGGAAACGATATTTCCTAAGAAGCAAGTGTCGCATTTACATTCATTGGTATTGTAGATGAGGTATACATAACACTTCGCAATGAATATTATATCTTATCCTGACACATAGAAGTGACTTGAGATATGACGTTTTAGGAAGCATTGGAACTCTAATGATTCGATACGTAGACGTCTGGAAACGCTATTTCCTAGCAAGGAGGTGTGACATTTACAATCTTTTGAAGTGTAGACGAGGTATACCTAACACTTCGCAATGAATATTATATCTCATCATGAAACAGAGAAATGAGACGCGATATCGCGTTTTAAGAAGAATTGGAACTTTATTGATTCGATACGTAGACATCTGGAAACGCAATTCCTAGCAAGGATGTGTGGCATTTACATTCTTTTATAGTCTAGACGAGGTATACATAACACTTCGCAATGAATATTATATCTTATCATGAAACATAGGAATGGATGCGATATCGCGTATTAAGGAGCATTAGAACTCCATTGCTTCGATACGTGGACAACAGGAAACGCATTTCCTAGGATGGAAGTGTGCAATATACATTCTTTTGAAGTGTACACGACGTATACATAACACTTCGCAATGAACATTATATCTTGTCATGAAACAGAATTGAAATGCGATATCGCGTTTAAAGAAGCATTAGAACTCTATTGCTTTAATACCTAGACATCTGAAAACGCGTTTCCTAGCAAGGAAGTGTGGCATTCACATTCCTTTGAAGAGTAGACGAGGCATACATAGCACATCGCAATGAATATTATATTGTATCATGAAACATAGAAATGAGATGCGTTATCGCGTTCTAAGAAGCATTAGAACTCCATTGCTTCGATAAGTGGTCATCTGGAAACGCACTTCCTTGCAAGGATGTGTGACATTAACATTTTTTTGAGGCGTAGACGAGGTATACATAAAATTTCGCAATGAATCTTATATCTTATCATGAAACGTAGAAATGAGATGCGATATCGCGTTTTGAGGAGCATTAGAACTCCATTGCTTCGATACGTAGACATCTGCAAACACTATTTCCTAGCATGGAAGTGGCGCATTTACATTCTTTTGATGTTAATACGAGGTATACATGACACTCCACAATGAATATTATATCTTATCACGAATCATAGAAATGAAATGCGACATCTCGCTTTTAGAAGCATTAGAACTCTACTGCTTCGATACGTAGACATCTGCAAACTCTATTTCCTAGCTAGGAAATGTCGCAGTTACATTCCATTGAAGTGAATACGAGGTATACATAACATTACACAATGAATATTATATCTTATTACAAAACATAGAAATGAAATACCACATCACGTTCTAAGAAGCATTAGAACTCTATTGCTACGATACGTAGACATCAGCAAACAATATTTCCTAGCAAGGAAGTGTCGCATTTACATTCTTGTGAAGTGAAGTCGAGGTATACATGACACCTTGCAATGAATATTATATCTTATCATGAAACATAGGAGTGAGATGCGATATCGCGTGCTAAGAAGCATTAGAACCCTATTGCTACGATACGTAGACATCTGCAAACGCTATTTCCTAGCATGGAAGTGTCGCATTTACATTCTTTTGAAGTGAATACGAGGTATACATGACACTCCGCAATGAATATTACATCTTATCATGAAACATAGAAGTGAGATGCGGTATCGCGTTCTAAGAATCATTAGATCTCTATTGTTTCGACACGTAGTCATCTGGAAACGCTATTTCCTAGCATGGAAGTGTCGCATTTACATCCTTTTGAAGAGAATACGAGGTATACATGACACTTCGCAATGAATATTATATCTGATCATAAAACATAGAAATGAGTTGCGACATCGCGTTTTGATAAGCATTAGAACCCTATTGCTTCGATACGTAGACATCTGCAAACTCAACTTCCTAGCAGGAAAGTGCCGCAATTACATTCTTTTGAGGTGAATACGAGGTATACATGACACTTCGCAATGAATATTATATCTTATCATGAAACATAGAAGTGAGATGCGATATCGCGTTTTAAGAAGCATTAGAACTCTATTGCTACGATACGTAGACATCTGCAAACGCTATCTCCTAGCATGGAAGTGTCGCATTTACATTCTATTGAAATGAATACGAGGTATACATGACACTTCGCAATGAATATTATATCTTATCATGAAACGTAGAAGTGAGATGCGATATCGCGTTTTAAGAAGCATTAGAACTCTATGGCTACGATGCGCAGACATCTGCAAATGTTATTTCCTAGCAAGAAAGTGTAGCATTTACATTCTTTTGAAGTGAATACGAGGTATACGTAACATTCCACAATGAATATTATATCGTATCTCGAAACATAGAAGTGAGATGCGATATCGCGATTTAAGAAGCACTAGATCTCTATAGCTATGATGCGTAGACATCTGCAAATGTTATTTCCTAGCAGGGAAGTGTCGCACATACATTCTTTTGAAGTGAATACGAGGTATACATAACACTCCACACTGAATACTATATCTTATCACAGAACATAGAAATGAAATGCGACATCTCGTTTTAAGAAGCATTAGAACTCTATTGCTACGATACGTAAACATCTGCAACCGCTATTTCCTAGCATGGAAGTGTCGCATTTACATTATTTTCAAGTGCATACGAGGTATACATAACACTCCACAATGAATATTATATCTTATCACGAAACATAGAAATGAAATGTGACATCTCGTTTTGTGAAGCATTAGAACTCTATTGCTTCGATACGTAGACATCTGCGAACGCTATTTCCTAGCATGGAAGTGTCGCATTTACATTCATTTGAAGTGAATACGAGGTATACATGACACTTCGCAATGAATATTATATCTTATCATGAAACATAGAAATGTGATGCGATATCGCGTTTTGAGAAGCACTTGAACTCTGTTGCTACGATACGTAGACATCCGGGAACACTATTCCCTAGCAAGGAAGTGTCGCATTCACATTCGATTGAAGCGAATACGAGGTACACCTACGTCTCCACAATGAATATTATATCTCATCATGATACATAGAAATGAGATGCGACATCTAGTTCTAAGAAGTATTAGAACTCTATTCTTTCGATACGTGGTCATCTGGAAACGCTATTTCCGAGCAAGGATGTGCCGCATTTACATTCTTTTGAAGTGAATGCGAGGTATACATGACACTTCGCAATGAATATTATAACTTATCACGAAACATAGAAATGGGATGCGATATCGCGTTTCAAGAAGCACTAGAACACTATTGCTACGATACGTAGACATCTGCAAACGCTATTTCCTAGCAAGGAAGTGTCGCATTTACATTGATTTGAAGTGTATGCGAGTTTTACATGAAACTTCGCAATGAATATTATATCTTATCACGAAACATAGTAATAATATGCGATATCGCGATTTAAGAAGCATTAGAACTCTATTGCTACGATACGTAGACATCTGCAAATGCTATTTCCTAGCAAGGAATAGTCGCATTTACATTCTTTTAAAGTGAATACGAGGTATACATGACACTTCGCAATGAATATTATATCTTGTCATGAAACGAAGAAATGAGATGCGACATCTCGTTTTAAGAAGCATCAGAACTCTATTGCTGGGATACGTAGACATCTGGAAACGCTATTTCCTAGCAAGGAAGTGTCGCATTTACATTCTTTGGAAGTGAGTACGAGGTACACATGACACTTCGTACTGAATATTATATCTTATCATGAAACGTAGAAATGAGATGCGACATCTCATTTTAAGAAGCATCAGAACTCTACTGCTGGGATACGTTGACATCTGGAAACGCTATTTCTTAGGAAGGAAGTGTCGCATTTACATTCATTTGAAGTGAATACGAGGTATACATGACACTTCGCAATGAATATTATATCTGATCATGAAACATAGAAATGTGATGCGATATCGCGTTTTGAGAAGCACTTGAACTCTGTTGCTACGATACGTAGACATCCGGGAACACTATTCCCTAGCAAGGAAGTGTCGCATTCACATTCGTTTGAAGCGAATACGAGGTATACCTACGTCTCCACAATGAATATTATATCTTATCATGAAACATAGAAATGAGATGCGACATCTAGTTCTAAGAAGTATTAGAACTCTATTCTTTCGATACGTGGTCATCTGGAAACGCTATTTCCGAGCAAGGAAGTGTCGCATTTACATTCTTTTGAAGTGAATACGAGGTATACATGACACTTCGCAATGAATATTATAACTTATCACGAAACATAGAAATGGGATGCGATATCGCGTTTCAAGAAGCACTAGAACAATATTGCTACGATACGTAGACATCTGCAAACGCTATTTCCTAGCAAGGAAGTGTCGCATTTACATTGATTTGAAGTGTATGCGAGGTATACATGACACTTCACAATGAATATTTTATCTTATCACGAAACATAGTAATAATATGCGATATCGCGATTTAAGAAGCATTAGAACTCTATTGCTACGATACGTAGACATCTGCAAATGCTATTTCCTAGGAAGGAATAGTCGCATTTACATTCTTTTGAAGTGAATACGAGGTATACATGACACTTCGCTATGAATATTATATCTTGTCATGAAACGTAGAAATGAGATGAGACATCTCGTTTTAAGAAGCATCAGAACTCTATTGCTGGGATACGGAGGCATCTGGAAACGCTATTTCCTAGCAAGGAAGTGTCGCATTTACATTCTTTGGAAGTGAGTGCGAGGTATACATGACACTTTGGAATGAATATTATATCTTATCAAGAAACATATAAGTGAGATGCGATATCGCGTTTTAAGAAGCACTAGAACCCCATTGCTACGATACGTAGAAGTCTGCAAACGCTATTTCCTAGCAAGGAAGTGTTGCATTTACATTAATTTTGAAGTGTATGCGAGGTATACATAACACTTGGCAATGAATATTATATCTTATCACGAAACATAGTAATAATATGCGATATCGCGATTTAGGAAGCTCTAAAACTCTATTGCTACGATACGTAGACATCTGCAAACGCTATTTCCTAGCAAGGAAATGTCGCATTTGCATTCTTTGGAAGTGACTACGAGGTACACATGACACTTTGTAATGAATATTATATCTTATCATGAAACGTAGAAATGAGATGCGACATCTCGTTTTAAGAAGCATCAGAACTCTATTTCTACGATACGCGGACATCTGCAAACGCTATTTCCTAGCAAGGAAGTGTCGCATTTACATTCTTTGGAAGTGAGTACGAGGTACACATGACACTTCGTACTGAATATTATATCTTATCATGAAACGTAGAAATGAGATACGACATCTCATTTTAAGAAGCATCAGAACTCTACTGCTGGGATACGTTGACATCTGGAAACGCTATTTCCTAGGAAGGAAGTGTCGCATTTACATTCATTTGAAGTGAATACGAGGTATACATGACACTTCGCAATGAATATTATATCTTATCATGAAACATAGAAATGTGATGCGATATCGCGTTTTGAGAAGCACTTGAACTCTGTTGCTACGATACGTAGACATCCGGGAACACTATTCTCTAGCAAGGAAGTGTCGCATTCACATTCGTTTGAGGCGAATACGAGGTATACCTACGTCTCCACAATGAATATTATATCTTATCATGAAACATAGAAATGAGATGCGACATCTAGTTCTAAGAAGTATTAGAACTCTATTCTTTCGATACGTGGTCATCTGGAAACGCTATTTCCGAGCAAGGAAGTGTCGCATTTACATTCTTTTGAAGTGAATACGAGGTATACATGACACTTCGCAATGAATATTATAACTTATCACGAAACATAGAAATGGGATGCGATATCGCGTTTCAAGAAGCACTAGAACACTATTGCTACGATACGTAGACATCTGCAAACGCTATTTCCTAGCAAGGAAGTGTCGCATTTACATTGATTTGAAGTGTATGCGAGGTATACATGACACTTCGCAATGAATATTATATCTTATCACGAAACATAGTAATAATATGCGATATCGCGATTTAAGAAGCACTAGAACTCTATTGCTACGATACGTAGACATCTGCAAACGCTATTTCCTAGCAAGGAAATGTCGCATTTACATTCTTTGGAAGTGACTACGATGTACACATGACACTAGTAATGAATATTATATCTTATCATGAAACGTAGAAATGAGATGCGATATCGCGTTTTAAGAAGCATATTGCTTCGATACGGAGACATCTGCAAACGCTATTTCCTAGCGTGGAAGTGTAGCAATTACATTCTATTGAAGTGAATAGGAGGTATACATGACACTTCGCAATGAATATTATATCTTATCACGAAACATAGAAATGAAATGCGATATCGCGATTTAAGAAGCACTAGAACACTATTGCTTCGACACGGAGAAATCTGCAAACGCTAATTCCTAGCGTGGAAGTGTAGCAATTACATTCTATTGAAGTGAATAGGAGGTATACATGACACTTCGCAATGAATATTATATCTTATCACGAAACATAGAAATGAAATGCGATATCGCGATTTAAGAAGCATTAGAACACTATTGCTTCGACACGGAGAAATCTGCAATCGCTATTTCCTAGCAAGGAAGTGTCGCATTTACATTCGTTTGAAGTGAATACGAGGTATACATAAAACATCTGAATCAATATTATATCTTATCATGAAACATAGGAATGAGTTGCGATATCGCGTTTTGAGAAGCATTAGAGCTCTATTGCTACGGTACGTAGACATCTGCAAACGCTATTTCCTAGCATTTAAGTGTCGCATTTACATTCTTTTGAAGTGAATACGAGGTATACATAACACTCTACAATGAATATTATACCTTATCACGAAACATAGAAATGAAGTGCGACATCTCGTTTTAAGAAGCATTAGAACACTATTGCTGCGATACGCAGACATCTGCAAACGCTATTTCCTAGCATGTATGTGTCGCATTTACATTCCTTTGAAGTGAATACGAGGTATACATAACACTCCAAAATGAATATTATATCTTATCACGAAACATAGAAATGAAATGAGACATCTCGTTTTAAAAAGCATTGGAACTCTATTGCTACGATATGTAGACATCTGCAAACGCTATTTCCTAGCATGGAAGTGTCGCATTTACATTTCTTTGAAGTAAATACGAGGTATACATGACACTTCGCAATGAATATTATATCTTATCATGAAACATAGAAGTGTGATGCAATATCGCGTTTTAAGAAGCATTAGAACTCTATTGCTACGATACGTAGACATCTGCAAACGCTATTTCCTAGCATGGAAGTGTCCCATTTACATTCTTTTGAAGTGAATACGAGGTATACATGACACTACAAAATGAATATTATATCTTATCACGAAACATAGAAACGAAATGCGACATCTCGTTTTAAGAAGCTTTGGAACTCTATTGCTACGATACGTAAACATCTGCAAACAATACTTCCTAGCAAGGGAGTGTCGCATTTACATTCCTTTGAAGTGAATACGAGGTATACATAACACTCCAAAATGAATATTATATCTTATCACGAAACATAGAAAAGAAATGCGACATCTCGTTTTAAGAAGCATTAGAACTCTATTGCTACGATACGTAGACATCTGCAAACGCTATATCCTAGTATTGAAGTGTCGCATTCACATTCTTTTGATGTGAATACGAGATATACATGACACTTCGCAAAGAATATTATATCTTATCTTGAAACGTAGGAATGAGGTGCTATATCGCGTTTTGAGAAGCATTAGAACTCTATTGCTAATATACGTAGACATCTGCAAACGCTATTTCCTGGCATGGAAGTGTCGCATTTACATTCTGTTGAAGTGAATACGAGGTATACATAACACTCCAAAATGAATATTACATCTTATCACGAAACATAGAAATGAAATGCGACATCTCGTCTTAAGAAGCATTAGAACTCTATTGCTACGATACGTAAACATCTGCAACCGCTATTTCCTAGCATGTATGTGTCGCATTTACATTCTTTTGAAGTGAATACGAGGTATACATGACACTTCGCGATGAATATTATATCTTATCATGAAACATAGAAGTGTGATGCGATATCTCGTTTTAAGAAGCATTAGAACTCTATTCCTACGATACGTACACATCCGCAAACGCTATTTCCTAGCATGGAACTGTCGCATTTACACTCTTTTGAAGTGAATACGAGGTATACATGACACTTCGGAATGGATATTATATCTTCTCATGAAACATAGAAATGAGATGCCATATCGCGTTTTAAGAAGTATTAGAGCACTATTGCCTCGATACGTAGACATCTGCAATCGCTATTTCCTAGCAAGGAAGTGTCGCATTTACATTCATTTGAAGTGAATACGCGGTACAAGTGACACTTCGCAATGAATAATAGATCATATCATGAAACATAGAAATAAGATGCGATATCGTGTTTTAAGAAGCTTTAGGATACTATTGCTTCGATACGTAGACATGTGCAAACGCTATTACCTAGCAACGAAGTGTCGCAGTTACATTCTTTAGATGTGAATACGAGGAATACATGACACTTTGCAATGAATATTATATCTTGTCATGAAACATAGAAATGAGATGCGATATCCCGTTTTAAGAAGTAATAGAACATTATTGCTTCGGTACGGAGACATCTGCAAACGCTATTTCCTAGCAAGGAAGTATCGCAGTTACATTCTATTGAAGTGAATACGAGGTAGACATGACACTTCGGAATGCATATTATATCTTATCATGAAACACAGAAATGAGATGCGATATCGCGTTTTAAGATGCATTAGAGCACTATTGCCTCGATACGTAGACATCTGCAAACGCTATTTCCTAGCAAGGAAGTGTCGCATTTACATTCATTTGTAGTGAATACGAGGTATAAGGGACACTTCGCAATGAATAATGGATCTTATCATGAAACAAAGAAATGAGATGCGATATCGCGTTTTAAGAAGCGTTAGAGCGCTACTGCCTCGATACGTAGACATCTGCAAACGCTATTTCCTAGCAAGGAAGTGTCGCATTTACACTCTTTTGAAGTGAATACGAGGTATACATGACACTTCGGAATGGATATTATATCTTCTCATGAAACATAGAAATGAGATGCCATATCGCGTTTTAAGAAGTATTAGAGCACTATTGCCTCGATACGTAGACATCTGCAATCGCTATTTCCTAGCAAGGAAGTGTCGCATTTACATTCATTTGAAGTGAATACGCGGTACAAGTGACACTTCGCAATGAATAATAGATCATATCATGAAACATAGAAATAAGATGCGATATCGTGTTTTAAGAAGCTTTAGGATACTATTGCTTCGATACGTAGACATGTGCAAACGCTATTACCTAGCAACGAAGTGTCGCAGTTACATTCTTTAGATGTGAATACGAGGAATACATGACACTTTGCAATGAATATTATATCTTGTCATGAAACATAGAAATGAGATGCGATATCCCGTTTTAAGAAGTAATAGAACATTATTGCTTCGGTACGGAGACATCTGCAAACGCTATTTCCTAGCAAGGAAGTATCGCAGTTACATTCTTTAGATGTGAATATGAGGAATACATGACACTTCGCAATGAATATTATATTCTGCCATGAAACAGAAATGAGATGCGATATCCCGTTTTAAGAAGTAATAGAAATCTTTTGCCTCGATGCGTAGACATCTGCAGACAATCTTTCCTAGCAAGGAAGTGTTGCATTTACATTCGTTTGGAGTGAATAGGAGGTATACATGACACTTCGCAATGCATTTTATATCTTATCACGAATCATAGAGATGAAATGCGACATCTCGTTTCAAGAAGCATTAATACTCTATTGCTACGATACGTAGACATCTGCGAACGCTATTTCCTAGGATGGAAACGTCGCATTTACATTCTTTTGAAGTGAATACGAGGTATACGAGACACTTCGCAATGAATATTTTATCTTATCATGAAACATAGAAGTGAGATGCGATATCGCGTTTTAAGCAGTATTAGAACTCTATTGCTACGGTAGGTAGACATATGCAAACGCTATTTCCTAGCATGGACGTGTCGTATTTACATTCGTTTGAAGTTAATACGAGGTATACATAACACTTCGCAATGAATATTATATCTTATCATGAAGCATGGTAATGAGATGCGATATCGCGCATTGAGAAGCATTAGAACACTTTTGCTACGTTACGTACATATCTGCAAACGCTAATTCCTAGCAAGGATGTGTCGCATTTACATTCTTCTGAAGTGAATACGAGGTATACATGACACTTCGCAATGAATATTATATGTTACCATGAAACATAGTAATGAGATGCGATATCGCGTTTTAAGAAGTGTCAGAACGCTGTTACTACGATGCGAAGACATCTGCAAACGCTATTTCCTATCAAGGAAGTGTCGCATTTACATTCATTTGAAGTGAATACGAGGTACACATGACACTTCGCAATGAATGTTATATCTTATCATAAAGAACATAGAAATGAGATGCGATATCCCGTTTATGGAAGCATTAGAACCCTATTGCTACGATACGTAGACAACTGCAAACCCTATTTCCTAGGAAGGAAGTGTCGCATTTACATTCTTTTGAAGTGAACAGGAGGCATGCATGACACTTTGCAATTAATATTATACCTTATCAAGAAACATAGGAATGAGATGCGATATAGCGATTTAGGAAGCATTAGAACTCTATTGCTTCGATACGGAGACATCTGCAGTCGCTATTTCCTAGTAAGGAAGTGCCGCATTTACATTTATTTGAAGTGAACAAGAGGCATGCATGACACTTTGCAATGAATATTATACTTTATCATGAAACATGGAAATGAGATGAGACATCTCGTTTTAAGGAGTATTGGAAAACTCTTGCTTCGATACGGAGACACCTGCAAACGCTATTTCCTCGCAAGGATGTGTCGCATTTGCATTCTTTTTAAGTGAATACGAGGTATACATGACACTTCGCAATGAATATTATATCTTATCATGAAATATAGAAACGAGATGCGGTATCGCAATTTTGAGAAGCATTAGATCTCTATTGCTTCGATACGTGGACATCTACAAACGCTACTTCCTAGGGAGGAAGTGTCGCATTTACATTCTCTTGAAGTGAATACGGGGTATACATGACATTTAGCAATGAGTATTATATCTTATCATGAAGCATAGAAATGGGATGCGATATCGCGTTTTTAGAAGCATTAGAACTCAATTGCCTCGATATCTAGATATCTGCAAACGCTATTTCCTAGCAAGGAAGTGTCGCATTTACATTCTTTTGAAGTGAATAGGAGGCATACATGACACTTCGCAATGAATATTATATCTTGTCATGAAACATAGAAATGAGATGCGATATCCCGTTTTAAGAAGTAATAGTACTCTATTGCTTCGGTACGGAGACATCTGCAAACACTATTTCCTAGCAAGGAAGTGTCGCACTTACATTCTATTGAAGTGAATACGAGGTAGACATGACACTTCGGAATGCATATTATATCTTATCATGAAACACAGAAATGAGATGCGATATCGCGTTTTAAGATGCATTAGAGCACTATTGCCTCGATACGTAGACATCTGCAAACGCTATTTCCTAGCAAGGAAGTGTCGCATTTACATTCATTTGTAGTGAATACGAGGTATAAGGGACACTTCGCAATGAATAATGGATCTTATCATGAAACAAAGAAATGAGATGCGATATCGCGTTTTAAGAAGCGTTAGAGCGCTACTGCCTCGATACGTAGACATCTGCAAACGCTATTTCCTAGCAAGGAAGTGTCGCATTTACACTCTTTTGAAGTGAATACGAGGTATACATGACACTTCGGAATGGATATTATATCTTCTCATGA
This sequence comes from Xylocopa sonorina, assembly GCF_050948175.1. Taxonomy (NCBI): domain Eukaryota; kingdom Metazoa; phylum Arthropoda; class Insecta; order Hymenoptera; family Apidae; genus Xylocopa; species Xylocopa sonorina. The sequence goes on along the minus strand of NW_027490182.1, from coordinate 577,333 downwards.
AACATAGAAATGAGATGCCATATCGCGTTTTAAGAAGTATTAGAGCACTATTGCCTCGATACGTAGACATCTGCAATCGCTATTTCCTAGCAAGGAAGTGTCGCATTTACATTCATTTGAAGTGAATACGCGGTACAAGTGACACTTCGCAATGAATAATAGATCATATCATGAAACATAGAAATAAGATGCGATATCGTGTTTTAAGAAGCTTTAGGATACTATTGCTTCGATACGTAGACATGTGCAAACGCTATTACCTAGCAACGAAGTGTCGCAGTTACATTCTTTAGATGTGAATACGAGGAATACATGACACTTTGCAATGAATATTATATCTTGTCATGAAACATAGAAATGAGATGCGATATCCCGTTTTAAGAAGTAATAGAACATTATTGCTTCGGTACGGAGACATCTGCAAACGCTATTTCCTAGCAAGGAAGTATCGCAGTTACATTCTTTAGATGTGAATATGAGGAATACATGACACTTCGCAATGAATATTATATTCTGCCATGAAACAGAAATGAGATGCGATATCCCGTTTTAAGAAGTAATAGAAATCTTTTGCCTCGATGCGTAGACATCTGCAGACAATCTTTCCTAGCAAGGAAGTGTTGCATTTACATTCGTTTGGAGTGAATAGGAGGTATACATGACACTTCGCAATGCATTTTATATCTTATCACGAATCATAGAGATGAAATGCGACATCTCGTTTCAAGAAGCATTAATACTCTATTGCTACGATACGTAGACATCTGCGAACGCTATTTCCTAGGATGGAAACGTCGCATTTACATTCTTTTGAAGTGAATACGAGGTATACGAGACACTTCGCAATGAATATTTTATCTTATCATGAAACATAGAAGTGAGATGCGATATCGCGTTTTAAGCAGTATTAGAACTCTATTGCTACGGTAGGTAGACATATGCAAACGCTATTTCCTAGCATGGACGTGTCGTATTTACATTCGTTTGAAGTTAATACGAGGTATACATAACACTTCGCAATGAATATTATATCTTATCATGAAGCATGGTAATGAGATGCGATATCGCGCATTGAGAAGCATTAGAACACTTTTGCTACGTTACGTACATATCTGCAAACGCTAATTCCTAGCAAGGATGTGTCGCATTTACATTCTTCTGAAGTGAATACGAGGTATACATGACACTTCGCAATGAATATTATATGTTACCATGAAACATAGTAATGAGATGCGATATCGCGTTTTAAGAAGTGTCAGAACGCTGTTACTACGATGCGAAGACATCTGCAAACGCTATTTCCTATCAAGGAAGTGTCGCATTTACATTCATTTGAAGTGAATACGAGGTACACATGACACTTCGCAATGAATGTTATATCTTATCATAAAGAACATAGAAATGAGATGCGATATCCCGTTTATGGAAGCATTAGAACCCTATTGCTACGATACGTAGACAACTGCAAACCCTATTTCCTAGGAAGGAAGTGTCGCATTTACATTCTTTTGAAGTGAACAGGAGGCATGCATGACACTTTGCAATTAATATTATACCTTATCAAGAAACATAGGAATGAGATGCGATATAGCGATTTAGGAAGCATTAGAACTCTATTGCTTCGATACGGAGACATCTGCAGTCGCTATTTCCTAGTAAGGAAGTGCCGCATTTACATTTATTTGAAGTGAACAAGAGGCATGCATGACACTTTGCAATGAATATTATACTTTATCATGAAACATGGAAATGAGATGAGACATCTCGTTTTAAGGAGTATTGGAAAACTCTTGCTTCGATACGGAGACACCTGCAAACGCTATTTCCTCGCAAGGATGTGTCGCATTTGCATTCTTTTTAAGTGAATACGAGGTATACATGACACTTCGCAATGAATATTATATCTTATCATGAAATATAGAAACGAGATGCGGTATCGCAATTTTGAGAAGCATTAGATCTCTATTGCTTCGATACGTGGACATCTACAAACGCTACTTCCTAGGGAGGAAGTGTCGCATTTACATTCTCTTGAAGTGAATACGGGGTATACATGACATTTAGCAATGAGTATTATATCTTATCATGAAGCATAGAAATGGGATGCGATATCGCGTTTTTAGAAGCATTAGAACTCAATTGCCTCGATATCTAGATATCTGCAAACGTTATTTCCTAGCAAGGAAGTGTCGCATTTACATTCTTTTGAAGTGAATAGGAGGCATACATGACACTTCGCAATGAATATTATATCTTATCATGAAACTTAGGAATGAGATGCGATATCGCGTTTTAAGAAGATTCAGAACTCTATTTCTACGATACGAAGTCATCTGCGAACGCCATTTCCTAGCAAGGAAGTGTCGCATTTACATTCATTTGTAGTGAATACGAGGTATAAGTGACACTTCGCAATGAATAATAGATCTTATCATGAAACAAAGAAATGAGATGCGATATCGCGTTTTAAGAAGCGTTAGAGCACTACTGCCTCGATACGTAGACATCTGCAAACGCCATTTCCTGGCAAGGAAGTGTCGCATTTACATTCTCTTGATGTGAATACGAGGTATACGTGACACTTCGCAATGAATATTATATCTTATCATGAAACATAGGAATGAGGTGCTATATCGCGTTTTGAGAAGCATTAGAACTCTATTGCTAATATACGTAGACATCTGCAAACAATATTTCCTAGCAAGGCAGTGTCGCCATTACATTCTTGTGATGTGAAATCGAGGTATACATGACACTTCGCAATGAATATTATATCTTATCATGAAACATAGAAGTGAGATGCGATACCGTGTTTTAAGAAGATTTAGAACTCTATTGCTTCGATACGTAGACATTTGCAAACGCTATTACCTAGCAACGAAGTATCGCAGTTACATTCTTTAGATGTGAATATGAGGAATACATGACACTTCGCAATGAATATTATATTCTGCCATGAAACAGAAATGAGATGCTATATCTCGTTTTAAGAAGTAATAGAAATCTTTTGCCTCGATGCGTAGACATCCGCAGACGCTATTTCCTAGCAAGGAAGTGTTGCATTTACATTCGTTTGGAGTGAATAGGAGGTATACATGACACTTCGCAATGCATTTTATATCTTATCACGAATCATAGAGATGAAATGCAACATCTCGTTTCAAGAAGCATTAATACTCTATTGCTACGATACGTAGACATCTGCGAACGCTATTTCCTAGGATGGAAACGTCGCATTTACATTCTTTTGAAGTGAATACGAGGTATACAAGACACTTCGCAATGAATATTATATCTTATCATGAAACATAGAAGTGGGATGCGATATCACACTTTAAGAAGCATTCGAACTCTACTGCTACGATACGTAGACATCAGCAAACGCTATTTCCTAGCAAGCAATAGTCGCATTTACATTCTTTTGAAGTGAATTCGAGGATTACATGACATTTCGGAATGAATATTATAAGTTATCTCGAAACATAGAAATGAGATGCGATATCGCGATCTAAGAAGCATTAGATCTCTGTTGCTGCGATACGTAGGCATCTGCAAACGCTATGCCCTAGCAAGGAATAGTCGCATTTACATTCTTTTGATGTGAATACGAGGTATACATGACACTTCGCAATGAATATTATATCTTATTATGAAGCATAGAAATGAGATGCGATATCGCAATCTAAGAAGCATTGGAACTCTATTGCCTCGATACGTAGAAATCTGCAAACGCTATTCCCTAGGATGGAAGTGTCGCGTTTACATTCTTCTGTTGTGAATACGAGGTATACATGACACTTCGCAATGAATCTTATGTCTTATCACGAAACATAGAAACGAAATGCGACATCTCGATTTAAGAAGCATTAGGACCCTATTGCTACGATACATAGACATCTGCAAACGCTATTTCCTAGCAAGGAAGTGGCGCATTTACATTCTTTTGAAGTGAATGCGAGGCATACATGACACTTTGCTATGAATATTATATCTTATCGTGACACATAGAAATGAGACGCGATATCGCGTTTTAAGAAGCATTAAAACTCTATTGCTACGATGCGTTGTCATCTTCAAACGCTATTTCCCAGCAAGGAAGTGTCGCATTTACATTCCTTTGAAGCTACTACGAGTTATACATGACACATCGCAATGAGTATCATATCTCATCCTGAAACATAGAAATGAGATGCGATATCGCGTTTTGTGACGCATTAGAACTCTATTGCTAGGATACGGTGACATCTGCAAACGCTATTTCCTAGCAAGGAAGCGTCGCATTAACATTCATTTGATGTGAATACGAGATATACATAACACTGCACAATGAATATTCTATTTTATCATGAAAAGTGGAATGAAATGCGATATCGCGTTTTAAGATGCATTAGAACTTTATTGATTCAATACGTAGATATCTGCAAACGCTATTCCCTAGTAAGGAAGTGTCACATTTACATTCTCTTGATGTTAATACGAGGTATACGTGATACTTCGCAATGAATATTATATCTTATCAGGAAACATAGAAAAGAGATGCGATATCGCGATTTAAGAAGCATTAGAACACTATTGCTACGATACGAAGAAATCTGCAATCGCTATTTCCAAGCAAGGAAGTGTCGCATTTACATTCTTTTGAACGGAATACGAGGTATACATGACACTTCGCAATGGATATTATATCTTAGCACGAAACATAGATATGAAATGCGACATCTCGTTTGATTAAGCGTTAGGACTCTATTGCTACGATACATAGACATTTGCCAACGCTACTTCCTAGGATGGAAACGTCGCACTTACATTCTTCTGAGTGAATACGAGGCATGCATGACACTTCGCAATGAATATTATAACTTATCACGAAACGTAGAAATGAGATGCGATATCGCCACTTAGGCAGCATTAGAACTCTATTGCTATGATACGTAGGCATCTGTAAACGCTATTTCCTAGCAAGGAATAGTCGCATTTACATTCCTTTGAAGTGAATACGAGGTATACATGACACTTCGCAATGAATTTTATATCTTATCACGAAACATAGAAATGAGATGTGATATCGCGAATTAAGAAGCATTAGAACTCTATTGCATCGATACGTAGACATCTGCAAACGCTATTTCCTAGCAAGGAAGCGTCGCATTTACATTCTTTTGATGTAAATACGAGATACACATAACACTGCACAATAAATATTGTATCCTATCATGATACATAGGAATGTGATGCGATTTCGCGTTATAAGAAGCATTAGAACTCTATTGCTACTATACGAAGATATCTGCAAACGCTATTTCCTAGCAAGGAAGAGTCGCATTTACATACTTTTGAAGTGAATACGAGGTGTACATGAAACTTCGCAATGAGTATTATATCCTAACATGAAACATAGAAATGAGATGTAGTATCGCGTTCCAGGAAGCATTAGAACTCTATTGCCAAGATGCGTAGACATCTGCAAACGCTATTTCCTATAATGGAAGTGTCGCATTTACATTTTCTTGAAGTGAGTACGTGTTATACAAAACAATCCACAGTGAATATTATACCCTATCACGAAACATAGTAATGAAATGCTATATCGGGATTTAAGATGCATTAGAACTCTGCTGCTTTGATACGGAGACATCTGCAAAGACTAATTAATAGGAAGGATGTGTCGCATTTACATTCTTTTGAAGTGAACACGAGGTATACATAACACTCCACAATGAATATTATACCCTATCACGAAACATAGAAATGGAATGCTATATCGTCATTTAAGAAGCATTAGAACTCTACTGCTTCGATACGGAGACATCTGCACACGCTATTTAATATGGAGTAATTGTCTCATTTACATTCATTTGAAGTGAGTACGAGGTGTACATGACTCTTCGTAATGAATATTATATCGTATCATGAAACATAGAAATGAGATGCGATATCGCGATCTAAGAAGCATTATAACTCAATTGCTGCAATACGTGGACATCTGCCAACGCTTCATCCTAGAAAGGAATTGTCGCATTTACATTCTTTTGAAGTGAATACGAGGTATACATATTACTCTACAATGAATATTATATCTTATCATGATACATAGAAATGAGTTGCGATATCGCTTTTTAGGAAACACTAGAACTCTATCGCTACAATACGTAGACATCTCCAAACGCTATTTCCTAGCAAGGAAGCGTCGCATTAACATTCGTTTGATGTGAATACGAGATATACATAACACTGCACAATGAATATTATATTTTATCATGAAAATTGGAATGAGATGCGATATCGCGTTTTAAGAAGCATTAGAACTTTATTGATTCAATACGTAGACATCTGCAAACGCTATTCCCTAGGAAAGAAGTGTCGCATTTATATTCTTCTGAAGTGAATACGAGGTATACATGACACTTCGCAATGAATAATATATCTTATCATGACACATAGAAATGAGATGCGATATCGCGTTTTAAGAAGCATTAAAACACTATTGCTACGATACGTAGACACCTGCAAACGCTATTTCCCAGCAAGGAAGTGTCGCATTTACATTCTTTTGAAGTGAATACGAATTATACATGACACTTCGCTATGAGTATCATATCTCATCCTGAAACATAGAAATGTGATGCTATATTGCGTTTTAAGAAGCATTAGAACTCTATTGCTACGATACGTAGACATCTGGAAACGCTATTTCCCAGCAAGGTAGTATCGCATTAACATTCTTTTGATGTGAACATGAGATATACATAACACTGCACAATGAATATTATATTTTATCATGAAAATTGGAATGAGATGCGATATCGCGTTTTGAGAAGCATTAGAACTCTATTGCTACGATTCGTAGACATCTGCAAACGCTACTTCCTAGCAAGGAAGTGTCGCGTTTACATTCATTTGTAGTGAATTCGAGGTATACATGACACATCGCAATGAACATTATATCTTATCATGAAACATAGAAGTGAAATGTGATATCGCGTTTTAAGAAGCGTTAGAAATCTATTGCTTGGATACGTACCCATCTCCAAACGCTATTTCCTAGCAAGGAAACGTCGCATTAACATTCTTTTGATGTGAATACTAGATATACATAACACTGCACAATGAATATTATATTTTATCATGAAAATTGGAATGAGATGCGATATCGCGTTTTAAGAAGCATTAGAACTTTATTGATTCAATACGTAGACTTCTGCAAACGCTATTTCCCAGCAAGGAAGTGTCGCATTTCCTTTATTTTGAAGTGAATACGTGGAATAAGTGGCACTTCGCGATGGATATTATATCTTATCATGATACATAGAAATGAGATGCGATATCGCGTTTTAAGAAGCATTAGAATTCTATTGTTTCGATACGTAGATATCTGGGAACGTAATTTCCTAGAGAGGAACCTCCTCGCACCCCCCAGCATCAAACCCTGGACGCATGCAACCAGCCAAACTCGCCTGCAGAACCAGCAACTGGATGTGTTCGCGCGCGCATACCTGCACGCGCTCACTCACACCGAGTTCCGCTGCCTCACTCGCACCGCCGACTATACCTGTCTCGCTCGTACCGGGCACCAGTGTATCACTCGCACCACCGAGTATGCCTGTCTCGCCCGCACCAAGGACGGGCAGCCCTATCTCCCTCGCACGGAGTATTCCTTCCTGCAGGAAGACGTAGCCGCCGCCCATCACCTGAATGGGGCCTTTTCCGATTCCGGGAACAGGATCTGCTAGAACCTATATATTACTTCTAAGCTAGGACGTACATACCATATCATGACGCATATATAAGAATTCCTAGATCTAAGTTACACTAAGTAAGATGCGTCCGGCCAGGGGCATACGCCGCTAGCCCCACCACGAGCCGCGATTCACCTCTCGCCGGACCGCGATCTCCCTACCACGAGCCTCCGCGACCGTAGCGCCGCGCGAACCGAGGAGGTCAGAGACGCGTCTCCAGAGCACACACTCTGACTCGAGATCTCCTACCGAGGAGTCGAAACCTCTAGTTCTAGATCGTTAGCCACCTCAATGTGGAGCTCAGGCATCGTATTTCTATTTCCATTTTAACTTAGTCTTAGTCTTAGAATAATTCCAGTTCTTGTATACTTTAAACCTAGAATATATTTTATTTTTACTTTTACTATATCCAAGTACAAGTACTTTTACCAAGTCTACTATTTCCACATCCATTAATTTTATCAAGTGTTTACAATGCTAGTTCTACTTTTAACATTACATTTAACTACGAATTCTTCCACGGGTTCTTCCATACAACTGGGGTTGCTCTTCATCAAATTGAAGGTGTATAGAAATCGGCTTTGTGACGTTGAGACCGCCGCCTATCCTTCAGATCTTAGTCGAAAGTACAGAAGAACCTGGTGAATGAATCGTGCTTCCGGTTTGCGAAGAACGCGACGTGCAAGTAGGAAGAATTTCATACGATCGCATGTGCGTGAATATTTGGGGGGCTTTCCGAGAGTCCTCGTATACCAGCGACCTGCCTTCGCACCAGCCCAGACGCCGCTTTCCGAAGCGACCGTCGACGCTTCCGGTCCAGACACCAAGACGCATCACGCCGATTCTGTCACATTCAGCATCATCGCTGAATTCCGACCGCCGTCCTCCTCTTCGCTGGCGACTGATCGAGATTTCCGTAGCAACCAACAGAATGAAATCCGCTACGATCCCAGCGAACGATCCTCCACGCCGTTTCCACGTACAAATCGAGAGAGAAGACATCGAAAGGTAGGGTCATTCCCTTAATATCGCGAGTGTTTTCGCTAGTGTCGCGTCAGCCGAAATTGTCGGACCCGGTCATAACGCGTTCCCGCGGACCGAATTACCGAAAAATAGGCTCGTGACGTAAAGCCACCGGAGCAACGGAAAATAGTTTCGCCGGACGTGACACCTCGTATTCAGTTCAAAAGAATGTAAATGCGACACTTCCTTGCTAGGAAATAGCGTTCGCAGATATCTACGTATCGAAGAAATAGAGTTCTAATGTTTCTTGAATCGCCATATCGCATCTCATTTCTATGTTTCATCATAAGATATAATATTCATTGCGAAGTGTCATGTATACATCGTATTCCTCTCAAGAGAATGTAAATGCGACACTTCCTTTCTAGGAAATTACGTTTCCAGATGTCTACGTATCGTAGCAATAAAGTTCTAATGCTTCTTAAAACGCGATATCGCATCTCACTTCTATGTTTCATGATAAGATATAATATTCTTTGCGAAGTGTCATGTATATCTCGCATTCACTTCAAAAGAACGTAAATGCGACACTTCCTTGCTAGGAAATATTGTTTGCAGATGTCTACGCATCGTAGCAATAGAGTTCTGGTGCTTCTTAAATCGCGATATCGCATCTCACTTCTATGTTTCGATATAAGATACAATATTCATTGCGAAGTGTCATGTATACCTCGTATTAACTTCAAAAGAATGTAAATGCGGCATTTCCATGCTAGGAAATAACGTTTGCAGATGTCTACGTATACTAGCAATAGAGTTCTAATGCTTCTTAAAACGCGATATCGCATCTCATTTCAATGCTTCATGATAAGATATAATATTCCTTGCGAAGTGTCATGTATACCTCGTATTCACTTCAAAAGAATGTAAATGCGACACTTCCTTGCTAGGAAATAGCGTTGACAGATGACCACGTATCGTAAGAATAGAGTTCAAATACTTCTTAAAACGAGATGTCGCATTTCATTTCTATGTTTCGTAATAAGATATAATATTCATTGTGGATTGTTATGTATACCTCGTATTCACTTCAAAAGAATGTAAATGCGACACTTCCTTGCAAGGAAATATTGTTTGCAGATGTCTACGTATCGTAGCAATAGAGTTCCAATGGTTCTTAAAACGCGATATCGCATCTCACTTCTATGTTTCATGATAAGATATAATATTCATTGTGAAGTGTTATGTATACCTCGTATTATCTTCAAAAGAATGTAAATGCGACACTTCCTTGCTAGGAAATAGCGTTTGCAGATGTCTACGTATCGTAGCAATAGAGTTCTAATGCTTCTTAAAACGAGTTGTCGCATTTCATTTCTATGTTTCATGATAAGATATAATTTTCAATGCGAAGTGTCATGTATACCTCGTGTTCACTTCAAATGAATGTAAATGCGGCACTTCCATGCTAGGAAATAGCGTTTGCAGATGTCTACGTATCGTAGCAATAGTGTTCTAATGCTTCCTAGAACCCGATATCGCATCTCACTCCTATGTTTCATGATAAGATATAATATTCATTGCGAAGTGTCATGTATACCTCGTATTCACTTCAAAAGAATGTAAATGCGACACTTCCTTGATAGGAAATAGCGTTTCCAGATGACCACGCATCGTAGGAATAGAGTTCTAATACTTCTTAAACCGAGATGTCGCATTTCATTTCTATGTTTCATGATAAGATATAATATTCAATGCGAAGTGTCATGTATACCTCGTGTTCACTTCAAATGAATGTAAATGCGGCACTTCCATGCTAGGAAATAGCGTTTGCAGATGTCTACGTATCGTAGCAATAGAGTTCTAATGCTTCTTAGAACCCGATATCGCATCTCACTTCTATGTTTCATGATAAGATACAATATTCATTGTGAAGTGTCATGTATACCTCGTGTTCACTTCAAATGAATGTAAATGCGGCACTTCCATGCTAGGAAATAGCGTTTGCAGATGTCTACGTATCGTAGCTATAATGTTCTAATGCTTCTTAAAACGAGAAGTCGTATTTCCTTTCTATGTTTCGTAATAAGATATAATATTCATTGTGGAATGTTATATATACCTCGTATTCACTTCAAAGGAATGTAAATGCGACACATCCTTGCAAGGAAATAACGTTTGCAGATGTCTACGTATATTAGCAATAGAGTTCTAATGCTTCTCAAAACGCGATATCGCATCTCAATTCTATGTTTCATGATAAGATATAATATTCATTGCGAAGTGTCATGTATGCCTCGCATTCACTTCAAAAGAATGTAAATGCGACACTTACATGCTAGGAAATAGCGTTTGCAGATGTCTACGTATCGTAGCAATAGAGTTCTAATGCTTCTTAAAACGAGAAGTCGTATTTCATTACTATGTTTCGTAATAAGATATAATATTCATTGTAGAGTGTTATGTATACCTCGTATTCACTTCAAAAGAATGTAAATGCGACACTTCCTTGCTAGGAAATATTGTTTGCAGATGTCTACGTATCGTAGCAATAGAGTTCTAATGCTTCTTAAAACGAGATGTCGCATTTCATTTCTATGTTTCATGATAAGATATAATATTCATTGCGAAGTGTCATGTATACCTCGTATTCACTTCAAAAGAACGTAAATGCGACACTTCCTTGCTAGGAAATAGCGTTGACAGATGACCACGTATGGTAAGAATAGAGTTCTAATACTTCTTAAAACGAGATGTCGCATCTCACTTCTATGTTTCGTGATAAGATATAATATTCATTGCTAAGTGTCATGTATACCTCGTATTCACTTCAAATGAATGACAATGCGACACTTCCATGCTAGGAAATAGCGTTTGCAGATGTCTACGTATCGTAGCAATAGAGTTCTAATGCTTCTTAAAACGCGATATCGCATCTCATTCCTATGTTTCATGATAAGATATAACACTCATTGCGAACTGTCTTGTACACCTCGCATTCACTTCAAAAGAATGTAAATGCGACACTTACATGCTAGGAAATAGCGTTTGCAGATGTCTATGTATCGTAGCAATAGAGTTCTAATGCTTCCTAAAACGCGATATCGCATCTCACTTCTATGTTTCATGATAAGATATAATATTCATTGCGAAGTGTCACGTATACCTCGTATTCACTTCAAAAGAATGTAAATGCGACACTTCCATGCTAGGAAATAGCGTTTGCAGATGTCTACGTATCGTAGCAATAGATTTCTAATGCTTCTCAAAACGCGATATAGCATCTCATTCCTATGTTTCATGATAAGATATAATATCCTTTGCGTAGTGTCATGTATATCTCGTATTCACTTCAAAAGAATGTAAATGCGACACTTCCTTGCTAGGAAATATTGTTTGCAGATGTCTACGTATTACAGCAATGGTATACTAATGCTTCTTAAAACGAGATGTCGTACTTCATTTCTATGTTTCGTAATAAGATATAATATTCATTGTGTAATGTTATGCATACATAGTATTCACTTCAATGGAATGTAAGTGTGACATTTCCATGCTAGGAAATAGCGTTTGCAGATGTCTACGTATCGCAGCATTAAAGTTCTAATGCTTCTTAAAACGCGATATCGCATCTCACTTCTATGTTTCATAATAAGATGTAATATTCATTATGGAGTGCTATGTATACCTCGTATTCACTTCAAAAGAATGTAAATGCGACACTTCCTTGCTAGGAAATATTGTTTGCAGATGTCTACGTATCGTAGCAATAGAGTTCTAATGCTTCTTAAAACGCGATATCGCATCTCACTTCTATGTTTCATGATAAGATATAATATTCATTGCGAAGTGTCATGTATATTTCGTATTCACTTCAAAGGAATGTAAACGTGACACTTGCATGCTAGGAAATAGTGGTTGCAGATGTTTACGTATCGTAGCAATAGAGTTCTGAAGCTTCTTAAAACGAGATGTCGCATTTCATTTCTATGTTTCGTGATAAGATATAATATTCATTGCGAAGTGTCATGTATACCTCGTATTCACTTCAAAAGAATGTAAATGCGCCACATCCTTGCTAGGAAATAGCGTTTGCAGATGTCTACGTATCGTAGCAATAGTGTTCTAATGATTCTTAAAACGCGATATCGCACCTCATTTCTATGTTTCATGATAAGATATTTAATTCATGGCGGAATGTTATGTATACCTCGCATATACTTCGAAAGAATGTAAATGCGACACTTCCATACTAGGAAATAGCGTTTCCAGATGTCTACGTGCCGAAGCAATAGAGTTCTAATGCTTCTTAAATCGCGATATCGCATCTCATTTCTATGTTTCATGATAAGATATAATATTCATTGCGAAGTGACAAGTATACTTCGAATTCACTTCAAAAGAATGTAAATGCGGCACTCCCTTGCTAGGAAACAGCGTGTGCCGATGTCTACATATCGTAGCAGTAAAGTTCTAATGCTTCATAAATCGCGATAACGCATCTCATTTCTATGTTTCACGATAAGATATAATATTGATTGCGGAATGTTATGTATACCTCGCATTCACGTCTAATGAATGTAAATACGACACTTCCTTGCTAAGAAATAGCGTATGCAGATGTCTACGTATCGTAGCAGTAGGGATCTAACGCATCTTAAAACGCGATAGCGCATCTCATTTCTATGTTTCATGATAAGATATAATATACATTGCGAAGTGTCATGAATAGCCCGTATTCGCTTCAAAAGAATGTAAATGCGACACTTCCTTGCTAGGAAATAGCGTTGACAGATGACCACGTATCGTAAGAATAGAGTTCAAATACTTCTTAAAACGAGATGTCGCATTTCATTTCTATGTTTCGTAATAAGATATAATATTCATTGTGGATTGTTATGTATACCTCGTATTCACTTCAAAAGAATGTAAATGCGACACTTCCTTGCAAGGAAATATTGTTTGCAGATGTCTACGTATCGTAGCAATAGAGTTCCAATGCTTCTTAAAACGCGATATCGCATCTCACTTCTATGTTTCATGATAAGATATAATATTCATTGCGAAGTGTCATGCATACCTCGATTTCGTATCACAAGAATGTAAATGCGACACTGCCTTGCTAGGAAATATTGTTTGCAGATGTCTACGTATCGTAGCAATAGTGTTCTAATGCTTCTTAGAACCCGATATCGCATCTCACTCCTATGTTTCATGATAAGATATAATATTCATTGCGAAGTGTCATGTATACCTCGTATTCACTTCAAAAGAATGTAAATGCGACACTTCCTTGATAGGAAATAGCGTTTCCAGATGACCACGCATCGTAGGAATAGAGTTCTAATACTTCTTAAACCGAGATGTCGCATTTCATTTCTATGTTTCATGATAAGATATAATATTCAATGCGAAGTGTCATGTATACCTCGTGTTCACTTCAAATGAATGTAAATGCGGCACTTCCATGCTAGGAAATAGCGTTTGCAGATGTCTACGTATCGTAGCAATAGAGTTCTAATGCTTCTTAGAACCCGATGTCGCATCCCATTTCTATGTTTCATGATAAGATATAATATCCATTGCGAAGTGTCATGCATACCTCGTATTCACTTCAAAAGAATGTAAATGCGACACTTCCATGATAGGAAATAGCGTTTGCAGATGTCTACGTATCGAAGCAGTAGACTTCTAATGCTTCTTAAATCGCGATATCGAATCTCACTTCTATGTTTCACGATAAGATATAATATTCATTGCGAAGTGTCATGTATACCTCGTATTCACTTCAAAAGAATGTAAATGCGACACTTCCTTGCTAGGAAATAGCGTTGACAGATGACCACGTATGGTAAGAATAGAGTTCTAATACTTCTTAAAACGAGATGTCGCATCTCACTTCTATGTTTCGTGATAAGATATAATATTCATTGCTAAGTGTCATGTATACCTCGTATTCACTTCAAATGAATGTCAATGCGACACTTCCATGCTCGGAAATAGCGCTTGCAGATGTCTACGTATCGCAGCAATAAAGTTCTAATGCTTCTTAAAACGCGATATCGCATCTCACATCTATGTTTCATAATAAGATGTAATATTCATTATGGAGTGCAATGTATACCTCGTATTCACTTCAAAAGAATGTAAATGCGACACTTCCTTGCTAGGAAATATTGTTTGCAGATGTCTACGTATCGTAGCTTTAGTGTTCTAATGCTTCTTAAAACGAGAAGTCGTATTTCCTTTCTATGTTTCGTAATAAGATATAATATTCATTGTGGAATGTTATATATACCTCGTATTCACTTCAAAGGAATGTAAATGCGACACTTACATGCTAGGAAATAGCGTTTGCAGATGTCTACGTATCGTAGCAATAGAGTTCTAATGCTTCTTAAAACGAGAAGTCGTATTTCATTACTATGTTTCGTAATAAGATATAATATTCATTGTAGAGTGTTATGTATACCTCGTATTCACTTCAAAAGAATGTAAATGCGACACTTCCATGCTAGGAAATAGCGTTTGCAGATGTCTACGTATCGTAGCAATAGAGTTCTAATGCTTCTTAAAACGAGATGTCGCATTTCATTTCTATGTTTCGTGATGAGATATAATATTCATTTTGGAGTGTTATTTATACCCCGCATTCACTTCAAAAGAATGTAAATGCGACACTTCCATGCTAGGAAATAGCGTTTGCAGATGTCTACGTATCGTAGCAATAGTGTTCTAATGCTTCTTAGAACGCGATATCGCATCTCACTTCTATGTTTCATGCTAAGATATAATATCTATTGCGAAGTGTCATGTATATCTCGTACTCACTTCAAGAGAATGTAAATGCGACACTTCCATGCTAGGAAATAGCGTTTGCAGATGACTACGTATCGTAGCAATAGTGTTCTAATGCTTCTTAAATCGCGATATCGAATCTCACTTCTATGTTTCACGATAAGATATAATATTCATTGCGAAGTATCATGTATACCTCGTATTCACTTCAAAAGAACGTAAATGCGACACTTCCTTGCTAGGAAATAGCGTTGACAGATGACCACGTATGGTAAGAATAGAGTTCTAATACTTCTTAAAACGAGATGTCGCATCTCACTTCTATGTTTCGTGATAAGATATAATATTCATTGCTAAGTGTCATGTATACCTCGTATTCACTTCAAAAGAATGCAAATGCGACACTTCCATGCTAGGAAATAGCGTTTGCAGATGTCTACGTATCGTAGCAATAGAGTTCTAATGCTTCTTAAAACGAGATGTCGCATTTCATTTCTGTGTTCCGTGATAAGATATAATATTCATTTTGGAGTGTTATGTATACCTCGTATTCACTTCAAAAGAATGTAAATACGACACTTCCTTGGTAGGAAATATTGTTTGCAGATATCTACGTATCGTAGCAGTAGAGTTCTAATGCTTCTTGGAACGCGACATCGCATCTAACTTCCATGTTTCATGATAAGATATAATATCCATTGCGAAGTGTCATGCATACCTCGTATTCACTTCAATGGAATGTAAATGCGACACTTCCATGCAAGGAAATAGCGTTTGCAGATGGCTGCGTATCGTAGCAAGAGAGTTCCAATGCTTCTTAAAACGAGATGTCGCATTTCTTTTCTATGTTTCGTGATAAGATATAATATTCATTGTGGAGTGTTATGTATACCTCGTATTCACTTCAAAAGGATGTAAATGCGACACACCCTTGCTAGGAAATAGCGTTTCCAGATGACTACGTGTCGAAACAATAGAGATCTAATGATTCTTAAAACGAGATGTCGCATTTCATTCCTATGATTCGTGATAAGATACAATATTCATTGTAGAGTGTTATGTATACCTCGTATTCACTTCAAAAGAATGTAAATGCGACACTTCCATGCTAGGAAATAGCGTTTGCAGATTGCTGCGTATCGTAGCAAGAGAGTTCTAATGCTTGTTAAAACGAGATGTCGCATTTCATTCCTATGTTTCATGATACGATATAATATTCATTGCGGAGTGTCATGTATACCTCGTAACCACTTCAAAAGTATGTAAATGCGACACTTCCTCGCTAGGAAATAGCATTTCCAGATGTCAACGTATCGAAACAATAGAGTTCTAATGCTTCTTGAAGCGAGATGTCGCATATCATTTCTATGTTTCATGATACGATATAATATTCATTGCGGAGTGCCATGTATACCTCGTAACCACTTCATAAGAATGTAAATGCGACACTTCCTTGCTAGGAAATAGCGTTTGCAGATGTCTACGTATCGAGGCAACAAGTATCTACTGCTTTCTAAATCGCGATATCGCATTTCACTTCTATGTATCGTGATAAGATATAATATACATTGCCCAGTGTCAATTATACCTTGCATACACTTCAAGTGAATGTAAATGCGGTCCTTCCTTGCTAGGAAATAGTGTTTGCAGATGTCTCCGTATCTAAGCAATAGATTTCTAATGCTTCTTAAAACGCGATATCGCATTTCATTTCTATGTTTCATGATAAGATATAATATTCATTGCGATGTGTCACTTATATCTCGCATACACTTCAAATGAATGTAAATGCGACACTTCCTTGCTAGGAAATAGCGTTTTCAGATGTCAACGCATCGAAACAATAAAGTTCTAATGCTACTTATAACGAGATGTCGCACCACACTTCTATGTTTCATGAAAAAAAATAATATTCATTGCGAAGTGTCATGTATACCTGGTATTCACTTCAAAATTATGTAAATGTGACAGTCCTTGCTAGGAAATAGCGTTTCCAGATGTCTACGTATCGTGGCAATAGAGTTCTAACGCTTCCTTAAACGCGATGTCCCATCTCATTTCTATGTTTCATGATAAGGTATAATATTCAATGCGAAGTGTCATGTATACCTCGTATTCACTAAAAAAGTATGTAAATGCGACACTTCCTTGCTAGGAAATAGCTTTTCCAGATGTCAACGTATCGAAACTATAGAGTTCTAATGCTTCTTAAAACGAGATGTCGCATATCATTTCTATGTTTCATGATACGATATAATATTCATTGCGAATAGTCATGTATACCTGGTATTCACTTCAAATGAATGTAAATGTGACAGTCCTTGCTAGGGAATTTCTTATCCAGATGTCTACGTATCAAAACACCAGATTTCTAGTGCTTCTTAAAACGAGATGTAGCATTTCATTTCTATGCTTCGTAATAAGATATAATATTCATTATGGAATGTTATGTATACATCGTATTCACTTCAAAAGAATGTAAATGCGACACTTCCTTGCTAGGATAAAACGTTTGCAGATGTCTACGTATATTAGCAATAGAGTTCTAACGCTTCTCAAGACGCGATATAGCACCTCATTCCTATGTTTCATGATAAGATACGATATTCTTTGCGAAGTGTCATGTATATCTTGTATTCACTTCAAAAGAATGTAAATGCGACACATCCATGCTAGGAAATAGCGTTTGCAGATGTCTACGTATCGTAGCAATAGAGTTCTAATGCTTCCTAAAACGCGATATCGCATCTCACTTCTATGTGTCATGATAAGATATAATATTCATTGCGAAGTGTCATTTATACCTCGTATTCACTTCAAAAGAATATAAATGCGACACTTCCATGCTAGGAAATAGCGTTTGCAGATGTCTACGTATCGTAGCAATAGAGTTCTAACGCTTCTTAAAACGAGATGTCGCATTTCATTTCTATGTTTCGTGATAAGATATAATCTTCATTTTGGAGTGTTATGTATACCTCGTATTCACTTCAAAAGAATGTAAATACGACACTTCCTTGCTAGGAAATATTGTTTGCAGATGTCTACGTATCGTAGCAGTAGGGTTCTAATGCTTCTTAAAACGAGATGTCGTATTTCATTTCTATGTTTCATGATAAGATATAATATTCATTGCGAAGTGTCATGTATACCTCGTATTCACTTCAAAGGAATGCAAATGCGACACTTCCATGCTAGGAAATAGCGTTTGCAGATGTCTACGTATCGTAGCAATAGAGTTCTAATGCTTCTTAAAACGAGATGTCGTATTTCATTTCTATGTTCCGTGATAAGATATAATATTCATTTTGGAGTGTTATGTATACCTCGTATTCACTTCAAAAGAATGTAAATACGACACTTCCTTGGTAGGAAATATTGTTTGCAGATATCTACGTATCGTAGCAGTAGAGTACTAATGCTTCTTGGAACGCGACATCGCATCTAACTTCCATGTTTCATGATAAGATATAATATCCATTGCGAAGTGTCATGCATACCTCGTATTCACTTCAATGGAATGTAAATGCGACACTTCCATGCAAGGAAATAGCGTTTGCAGATGGCTGCGTATCGTAGCAAGAGAGTTCCAATGCTTCTTAAAACGAGATGTCGCATTTCATTTCTATGTTTCGTGATAGGATATAATATTCATTGTGGAGTGTTATGTATACCTCGTATTCACTTCAAAAGGATGTAAATGCGACACACCCTTGCTAGGAAATAGCGTTTCCAGATGACTACGTTTCGAAACAATAGAGATCTAATGATTCTTAAAACGAGATGTCGCATTTCATTCCTATGATTCGTGATAAGATACAATATTCATTGTAGAGTGTTATGTATACCTCGTATTCACTTCAAAAGAATGTAAATGCGACACTTCCATGCTAGGAAATAGCGTTTGCAGATGTCTACGTATCGCAGCAACAGAGTTCTAATGCTACTTAAAACGAGATGTCGCATTTCATTTCTATGTTTCGTGATAAGATATAATATTCATTGTGGAGTGTTATGTATACCTCGTATTCACTTCAAAAGAATGTAAATGCTACACTTCCTTGCTAGGAAATAGCGTTTCCAGATGACCACGTATCGAAAGAATAGAGTTCTAATACTTCTTAGAACGAGATGTCGCATCTCATTTCTATGTTTCGTGATAAGATATAATATTCATTGCGAAGTGTCACGTATACCTCGTTTTCACTCCAAAAGAATGTAAATGCGACACTTACATGCTAGGAAATAGCGTTTGCAGATGTCTACGTATCGTAGCAATAGAGTTCTAATGCTTCTTAAAACGAGATGTCGCATTTCATTTCTATGCTTCGCAATAAGATATAATATTCATTATGGAATGTTATGTATACCTCGTATTCACTTCAAAAGAATGCAAATGCGACACTTCCATGCTAGGAAATAGCGTTTGCAGATGTCTACGTATCGTAGCAATAGGGTTCTAATGCTTCTTAAAACGAGATGTCGCATTTCATTTCTATGTTTCGTGATAAGATATAATATTCATTTTGGAGTGTTATGTGTACCTCGTATTCACGTCAAAAGAATGTAAATGCGACACTTCCTTGCTAGGAAATATTGTTTGCAGATGTCTACGTATCGTAGCAGTAGAGTTCTAATGCTTCTTGGAACGCGACATCGCATCTAACTTCCATGTTTCATGATAAGATATAATATCCATTGCGAAGTGTCATGCATACCTCGTATTCACTTCAATGGAATGTAAATGCGACACTTCCATGCAAGGAAATAGCGTTTGCAGATGGCTGCGTATCGTAGCAAGAGAGTTCCAATGCTTCTTAAAACGAGATGTCGCATTTCATTTCTATGTTTCGTGATAAGATATAATATTCATTGTGGAGTGTTATGTGTACCTCGTATTCACTTCAAAAGGATGTAAATGCGACACACCATTGCTAGGAAATAGCGTTTCCAGATGACTACGTGTCGAAACAATAGAGATCTAATGATTCTTAAAACGCGATATCACATCTCACTTCTATACTTCATGATAAGATATATTATTCATTATGGAGTGTTATGTATACCTCGTATTCACGTCAAAAGAATGTAAATGCGAGCCTCCCATGCTAGGAAATAGCGTTTGCAGATGTCTAAGTATCGTAGCAATAGAGATCTAATGCTTCTTAGAACGCGATATCGCATCTCACTTCTATGTTTCATGATAAGATATAATATTCATTGCGAAGTGTCATGTATACCTCGTATTCGCTTCAAAAGAATGTAAATGCGGCACTTCCTTGCTCGGAAATAACGTTTCCAGATGACCACGTATCGAAACAATAGAGCTCTAATACTTCTTAAAACGAGATGTCGCATCACATTCCTATGTTTCGTGATAAGATATAATATTCAATGTAGAGTGTTATGTATATCTCGTATTCACTTCAAGTGAATGTAAATGCGACACTTCCATGCTAGGAAATAGCGTTTGCAGATGTCTACGTATCGTAGCAATTGAGTTCTAATGCTTCTTAAAACGCGATATCGCATCTCATTCCTATGTTTCATTATAAGATATAATAGTCATTGCGAAGTGTCATGTATACCTCGTATTCACGTCAAAAGAATGTAAATGCGACTCTTCCTTGCTAGGAAATATCGTTTCCAGATGATCACGTATCGAAAGAGTAGAGACCTAATACTTCTTAAAACGCGATATCGCATCTCACTTCTTTGCTTCATGATAAGATATAATATTCATTGCGAAGTGTCACGTATACCTCGTATTCACTCCAAAAGAATGTGAATGCGATACTTACATGCTATGAAATAGCGTTTGCAGATGTCTACGTATCGTAGCAATAGAGTTCTAATGCTTCTTAAAACGAGATGTAGCATTTCATTTCTATGCTTCGTAATAAGATATAATATTCATTATGGAATGTTGTGTATACATCGTATTCACTTCAAAAGAATGTAAATGCGACACTTCCTTGCTAGGATAAAACGTTTGCAGATGTCTAGGTATATTAGCAATAGAGTTCCAACGCTTCTCAAAACGCGATATAGCACCTCATTCCTATGTTTCATGATAAGATATAATATTCATTGCGAAGTGTCATGTATATCTCGTATTCACCTCAAAAGAATGTAAATACGACACTTCCATGCTAGGAAGTAGCGTTTGCAGATGTCTACGTATCGTAGCAATAGAGATCTAATGCTTCCTAAAACGCGATATCGCATCTCACATATATGTTTCATGATAAGATATAATATCCATTGCTAAGTGTCATGCATACCTCGTATTCACTTCAAAGGAATGTAAATGCTACACTTCCATGCTAGGAAATAGCGTTTGCAGATTGCTGCGTATCGTAGCAAGAGAGTTCTAATGCTTGTTAAAACGAGATGTCGCATTTCATTCCTATGTTTCATGATACGATATAATATTCATTGCGGAGTGTCATGTATACCTCGTAACCACTTCAAAAGTATGTAAATGCGACACTTCCTCGCTAGGAAATAGCATTTCCAGATGTCAACGTATCGAAACAATAGAGTTCTAATGCTTCTTGAAGCGAGATGTCGCATATCATTTCTATGTTTCATGATACGATATAATATTCATTGCGGAGTGCCATGTATACCTCGTAACCACTTCAAAAGAATGTAAATGCGACACTTCCTTGCTAGGAAATAGCGTTTGCAGATGTCTACGTATCGAGGCAACAAGTATCTACTGCTTTCTAAATCGCGATATCGCATTTCACTTCTATGTTTCGTGATAAGGTATAATATTCATTGCCCAGTGTCAATTATACCTCGCATACACTTCAAATGAATGTAAATGCGGTCCTTCCTTGCTAGGAAATAGTGTTTGCAGATGTCTCCGTATCGAAGCAATAGAGTTCTAATGCTTCTTAAAACGCGATATCGCATTTCATTTCTATGTTTGATGATAAGATATAATATTCATTGCGATGTGTCACTTATATCTCGCATACACTTCAAATGAATGTAAATGCGACACTTCCTTGCTAGGAAATAGCGTTTTCAGATGTCTACGCATCGAAACAATGGAGTTCTAATGCTTCTTAAAACGCGATATCGCATCTCATTTCTATGTTTCATGGTAAGATATCTTATTCATTGCGAAGTGTCATGTATACCTCGCATACACTTCAAATGAGTATCAAGGCGACACTTCCTTGGTAGGAAATAGCGTTTGCAGATGTCTACGTATCGTAGCAATAGACTTCTGATACCTCTTAAAACGCGATATCGCATCTCTTTTCTATGTTTCATGATAAGATATAATATTAATTGCGAAGTGTCATGTGTACCTCGTATTCACTTCAAAAGAACGTAAATGCGACACTTCCTTGCTAGGAAATAGCGTATCCAGATGTCTACGTACCGAAACAATAAAGCTCTATTGCTTCTTAAAACGAGATGTCGCACCTCATTTCTATGTTTCATGATAAGATATAATATTCATTCCGAAGTGTCATGTCTACCTCGCATACACTTCGAACGAATGTAATTGCCACACATCCTTGCTGGGAAATAGCGGTTCGAGATGTCTACGTATCGAAGCGTTAGATTTCTAATGCTTCTTATAACACGACATCGCACCTTTCTTCGATGTTTCATGATAAGGTATAACATTCATTGCGAAGTATTATGTATACTTCGTCTATACTCCGAATGAAAGTAAATGCCACATTTCCTTGCTGGGAAATATTCCACCATTGCTTCGATACGTGGACAACAGGAAACGCATTTCCTAGGATGGACGTGTGCAATTTGCATTCTTTTGAAGTGTACACGACGTATACATAACACTTCGCAATGAACATTATATCTTATCATGCAACATAGAAATGAGATGCTATATCGCGTTTTAAAAAGCATTAGAACACTAATGCTCCGATACGTAGACATCTGAAAACGCATTTCCTAGCAAGGAAGTGTGGCATTCACATTCTTTTGAAGTGTAGACGAGGCATACATAACACTTCGCAATGAATATCATACCTTATCAAGAAATATAGAACTGAGGTGCGATATCGCGGTTAAGGAAGCATTAGAACTCTATTGCATCGATACGTAGACATCTGGAAACGCTATTTTCTAGCAAGGAAGTGTCGCATTTACATTCTTTTGAAGTGAATACAAGATATACATGACACTTCGCAAAGAATATTATATCTTATCATGAAACATAGGAATGAGGTGCTATATCTCGTTTTAAGAAGCGTTAGAACTCTATTGCTACGATACGTAGACATCTGCAAACACTATTTCCTAGCATGCAAGTGTCGCACTTACATTCTTTTGAAGTGAATACGAGGTATGCATGACACTTCGCAATGGATATTATATCTTATCATGAAACATGGAAATGAGATGCGACATCTCGTTTTAAGAAGTATTAGAACTCTATTCTTTCGATACGTGGTCATCTGGAAACGCTATTTCCTAGCAAGGAAGTGTCGCATTTACATTCTTTTGAAGTGAATACGAGATATACATGACACTTCGCAATGAATATTATATCTTATCATGAAACATAGGTATGAGGTGCTATATCGCGTTTTGAGAAGCATTAGAACTCTATTGCTAATATACGTAGACATCTGCAAACTCTATTTCCTAGGAAGGAAATGTCGCATTTACATTCCATTGAAGTGAACGCGAGGTATGCATGACACTTCAGAATGAATATTATATCTTATCATGAAACATAGAAATGAGATGCGACATCTCGTTTTAAGAAGCGTTAGAACTCTATTGCTACGATACGTAGACATCAGCAAACGCTATTTCCTAGCATGGAAGTGTCGCATTTACATTCCAATGAAGTGAATACGAGGTATACATGACACTTCGCAATGAATATTATATCTTATCATGATACATAGGAATGAGGTGCTATATCGCGTTTTGAGAAGCATTAGTACCCTATTGCTAATATATGTAGACATCTGCAAACTCCATTTCATAGGAAGGAAATGTCGCATTTACATTCCATTGAAGTGAAAACGAGGTATACATGACACTTCCCAATGAATATTATATCTTATCATGAAACATAAAAGTGAGATGCGATATCGCGTTTTAAGAAGCATTAGAACTCTCTTGCTACGATACGTAGACATCAGCAAACGCTATTTCCTAGCATGGAAGTGTCGCATTTACATTCTTTTGAAGTGAATACGAGGTATGCAAGACACTTCGCAATGAATATTATATCTTATCATGAAACATAGAAGTGAGATGCGATATCGCGTTTTAAGAAGCATTAGAATTCTATTGCTACGATACGTAGACATCTGCAAACAATATTTCCTAGCAAGGAAGTGTCGCATTTACATTCTTTTGAAGTGAATACGAGGTATACATAACACTCCACAATGAAAATTATATCTTATCACGAAACATAAAAATGAAATGCGACATCCCGTTTTAGAAGCATTAGTACTCTATTGCTGTTGTACGTAGACATCTGCAAATGCTATTTCCTAGCATGGAAGTGTCGCATTTATATTCTTTTGAAGTGAATACGAGGTATACATGACACTTCGCAATGAATATTATATCTTATCGTGAAACATAGAAGTGAGATTACGATATCGCGTTTTAGGAAGCATTAGAACTCTATTGCTACGATACGTAGACATCTGCAGACGCTATTTCCTAGCACGGAGGTGTCGCATTTACATTCTTTTGAAGTGAATACTAGGTATACATGACACTTCGCAACGAGTATTGTATCTTATAGTGAAACATAGGAATGAGATGCGATATCGCGTTTTGAGAAGAATTAGAACTCTATGGCTAATATACGTAGACATCTGCAAACGTTATTTCCTGGAATGGAAGTGTCGAATTTACATTCCTTTGAAGTGAATACGAGGTATACATAACACACCATAATGAATATTATATCTTATCACGAAACATAGAAAAGAAATGCGACATCTCGTTTTAAGAAGCATTAGAACTCTATTGCTACGATACGTAGACACCTGCAAGCGCTATTTCCTAGCATCTAAGTGTCGCATTTGCACGCTTTTGAAGTGAATACGAGATATACATGACACTTCGCAAAGAATATTATATCTTATCATGAAACATAGGAATGAGGTGCTATATCGCGTTTTGAGAAGCATTAGAACTCTATTGCTAATATACGTAAACATCTGCAAACGTTATTTCCTAGCATGGAAGTGTCGCATTTACATTCTCTTGAAGTGAATACGAGGTATACATAACACTCCAAAATGAATATTATATCTTATCACGAAACATAGGAATGAAATGCGACATCTCGTTGTAAGAAGCATTAGAACTCTATTGCTACGATACGTAAACATCTGCAACCGCTATTTTCTAGCATGTATGTGTCGCATTTACATTATTTTGAAGTGAATACGAGATATACATGACATTTCGCAAAGAATATTATATCCTGTCATGAAACATAGAAATGAAATGCGACATCTCGTTTTAAGAAGCATCAGAACTCTATTGCTGTGATACGTAGACATCTGCAAACAATATTTCCAAGCAAGGAAGTGTCGCATTTACATTCTTTTGAAGTGAATACGAGGTGTACATAACACTCCAAAATGAATATTATATCTTATCACGAAGCATATGAATGAAATGCGACATCTCGTTTTAAGAAGCATTAGAACTCTATTGCTACGATACGTAGACATCTGCAAACGCTATTTCCTAGCATGGAAGTATCGCATTTACATTCTTTTGAAGTGAATACAAGGTATACGTGACACTTCGCAATGAATATTATATCTTATCATGAAACATAGAAGTGAGATGCGATATCGCGTTTTAGGAAGCATTAGAACTCTATTGCTACGATACGTAGACATCTGCAAACGCTATTTCCTAGCATGTAAGTGTCGCATTTACATTCTTTTGAAGTGGATGCGAGGTGTTCAAGACAGTTCGCAATGAATATTATATCTTATCATGAAACATAGAAGTGCGATGCGATATCGCGTTTTAAGAAGCATTAGAACTCGATTGCTACGATCCGTAGTCATCTGCAACCCTTATTCCCTAGCATGGAAGAGTCGCATTTACATTCTTTTGAAGTGAATACGAGGTATACATAACACTCTACAATGAATATTATACCTTATCACGAAACATAGAAATGAAATGCGACATCTCGTTTTAAGAAGCATTAGAGCACTATTGCTGCGATACGTAGACATCTGCAAACGCTATTTCCTAGCATCTAAGTGTCGCATTTACATTCCTTTGAAGTGAATACGAGGTATACATAACACTCCAAAATGAATATTATATCTTATCACGAAACATAGAAAAGGAATGCGACATCTCGTTTTAAGAAGCATTAGAACACAATTGCTACGATACGTAGACATCTGCAAACGCTATTTCCTAGCATGTAAGTGTCGCATTTACATACTTTTGAAGTGAATGCGAGGTGTACATGACAGTTCGCAATGAATATTATTTCTTATCATGAAACATAGAAGTGTGATGCGATATCGCGTTTTAGGAAGCATTAGAACTCTATTGCTACGATACGTAGACATCTGCAAACTCTATTTCCTAGCATGTAAGTGTCGCATTTACATTCTTTTGATTGAATGCGAGGTGTACAAGACAGTTCTCAATGAATATTATATCTTATCATGAAACATAGAAGTGAGATGCGATATCGCGTTTTAAGAGGCATTAGAACTCTATTGCTACGATCCGTAGTCATCTGCAACCGCTATTCCCTAGCATGGAAGTGTCGCATTTACATTCTTTTGAAGTGAAAACGAGGTATACATAACACTCTACAATGAATATTATATCTTATCACGAAACATAGAAATGAAATGCGACATCTCGTTTTAAGAAGCATTAGAACACTCTTGCTGCGATACGTAGACATCTGCAAACGCTATTTCCTAGCAAGGAATAGTCGCATTTACATTCTATTGAAGTGAATACAAGGTATACATGACACTTCGCAATGTATATTATATCTTATAATGAAACATAGAAGTGAGAAGCGATATCGCGTTTTAGGAAGCATTAGAATTCTATTGCTACGATCCGTAGACATCTGCAAACGCTATTTCCTAGGATGGAAGTGTCGCATTTACATTCTTTTGAAGTGAATACGAGGTATACATAGCACTCTACAATGAATATTATACCTTATCACGAAACATTGAAATGAAATGCGACATCTCGTTTTAAGAAGCATTAGAACACTTTTGCTGCGATACGTAGACATCTGCAAACGCTATTTCCTAGCATCTAAGTGTCGCATTTACATTCCTTTGAAGTGAATACGAGGTATACATAACACTCCAAAATGAATATTATATCTTATCACGAAACATAGAAAAGAAATGCGACATCTCGTTTTAAGAAGCATTAGAACTCTATTGCTACGATACGTAGACATCTGCAAACGCTATTTCCTAGCATCTAAGTGTCGCATTTACACGCTTTTGAAGTGAATACGAGATATACATGACACTTCGCAAAGAATATTATATCTTATCATGAAACATTGGAATGAGGTGCTATATCGCGTTTTGAGAAGCATTAGAACTCTATTGCTAATATACGTAGACATCTGCAAACGTTATTTCCTAGCATGGAAGTGTCGCATTTACATTCTCTTGAAGTGAATACGAGGTATACATAACACTCCAAAATGAATATTATATCTCATCACGAAACATAGAAATGAAATGCGACATCTCGTTTTAAGAAGCATTAGCACTTTATTGCTGTGATATGTAGACATCTGCAAACAATATTTCCTAGCAAGGAAGTGTCGCATTTACATTCTTTTGAAGTGAATACGAGATATACATGACACTTCGCAAAGAATATTATATCTTATCATGAAGCATAGAAATGAAATGCGACATCTCGTTTTAAGAAGCATCAGAACTCTATTGCTACGATACGTAAACATCTGCAACCACTATTTCCTAGCAAGGAAGTGTCGCATTTACATTCTTTTGAAGTGAATACGAGATATACATGACACTTCGCAAAGAATATTATATCTTATCATGAAACATAGGAATGAGGTGCTATAACGCGTTTTGAGAAATATTAGAACTCAATTGCTAATATACGTAGACATCTGCAAACGTTATTTCCTAGCATGGAAGTGTCGCATTTACATTCTCTTGAAGTGAATACGAGGTATACATAACACTCCAAAATGAATATTATATCTTATCACGAAACATTGAAATGAAATGCGACATCTCGTTTTAAGAAGTATTAGAAATCTATTGCTACGATACGTAAACATCTGCAACCGCTATTTTCTAGCATGTATGTGTCGCATTTACATTCTTTTGAAGTGAATACGAGGTATACATGACACCTCGCAATGAATATTATATCTTATCATGAAACATAGGAGTGTGATGCGATATCGCGTTTTAGGAAGCATTAGAACACTATTGCTGTAATACGTAGACATCTGCAAACAATATTTCCTAGCAAGGAAGTCTCGCATTTACATTCTTTTGAAGTGAGTACGAGATATACATGACACTTCGCAATAAATATTATATCCTATCATGAAACATAGAAGTGAGATGTGATATCGCGTTTTAAGAAGCATTAGAACGTTATTGCTACGATACGCAGACATCTGCAAACGCTATTTCCTTGCATGGAAGTGTCGCATTTACATTCCTTTGATGTGAATACGAGGTATACATAACATAACACAATGTGTATTATATCTTATTACGAAACATAGAAATGAAATACGACATCTCGTTTTAAGAAGCATTAGAACTCTATTGCTACGATACGTAGACATCTGCAAACGCTATTTCCTAGCATGGAAGTGTCGCATTTACATTCTTTTGAAGTGAATACGAGGTATACGTGACACTTCGCAATGAATATTATATCTTATCACGAAACATAGAAGTGAGATGCGATATCGCGTTTTAGGAAGCATTAGATCTCTATTGCTACGATACGTAGACATCTGCAAACGCTATTTCCTAGCATGGAAGTGTCGCATTTACATTCTTTTGAAGTGAATACGAGGTATACGTGACACTTCGCAATGAATATTATATCTTATCATGAAACATAGAAGTGAGATGCGATATCGCGTTTTAGGAAGCATTAGATCTCTATTGCTACGATACGTAGTCATCTGCAACCGCATATTCCCTAGCATGGAAGTGTCGCATTTACATTCTTTTGAAGTGAAGACGAGGTATACATAACACTCTACAATGAATATTATATCTTATTACGAAACATAGAAATGAAATGCGACATCTCGTTTTAAGAAGCATTAGAACACTCTTGCTGCGATACGTAGACATCTGCAAACGCTATTTCCTAGCAAGGAATAGTCGCATTTACATTCCATTGAAGTGAATACAAGGTATACATGACACTTCGCAATGTATATTATATCTTATAATGAAACATAGAAGTGAGAAGCGATATCGCGTTTTAAGAAGTATTAGAACTCTATTCTTTCGATACGTAGACATCTGGAAGCGCTATTTCCTAGCAAGGAAGTGTCGCATTTACACTCATTTGAAGTATATGCGAGGTATACGTGACACTTCGGAATGAATATTATATCTTACCATGAAACATGGAAGTGAGATGCGATATCGCGTTTTAACAAGCATTAGAACTCAATTGCTAGGATTCGTAGATATCTGCAAACGCTATATCCTAGCATGGAAGTGTTGTATTTACATTCTTTTGAAGTGAATACGAGGTATAGATGACACTTCGCAATGAATATTATATCTTATCATGAAACATAGAAATGAGTTGCGATATCAGGTTTTAAGAAGCATTAGAACTCTATTCTTTCGATACGTAGACATCCGGAAACGCTTTTTCCAAGCAAGGACGTGTCGCATTTACATTCTTTTGAAGTGAATACGAGGTATACATTACACTTCGCAATGAATATTATATCTTATCATGAAACATAGAATTGAGATGCGATATCGCGTTTAAAGAAGCATTAGAACTGTATTGCATCGATACGCAGACATCTAGAAACTCTATTACGTCGCAAGGAAGAGTGGGATTTACATTCTTTCGACGTGCAGACGAGATATACATAACGGATTGCATTGAATATTACATCTTATCACGAGACAGAGAAATGAGATGCGATATCGCGTTTTATGAAGAATTAAAACACTATTGCTTCGATATGTAGTGTGACGTGGTGACGTCACAAGGCTTGCTCACCCCCCCCCCTGCTTCGGTTAAACTAGCTCGCAGATCACCACCTATGCGAGAAGCGCGACACGTACAATCGCGATAGCTGTACTTGCGAGGAGCGTGAAATACGCGATGGTAGAGCCTCCCCCCCCCCCGTTCTTTTCTCTCTCACCGTTCTACGGATTAGACTGGCGGGCTGATTGAAGAAGCGTCCCAGGAGACACCCCTTCGGCGGATTAAAATACCGTAGGTTCGCGGAAGGGCTGTGCGCCGAGGTAGCGTGACGGGCTCGACGGTGGAGGAGTCGGGAAGTGAGCAAGAAGAAGCCCTGAAGCCCGAGGGATACTCCTCCCTGCAACGATACGACCGTTGCCATAGCCCATGGAGTCGAACAGGATGGACTCCGGGTGTGAGAAGAACCTCCACCCCTCCCCTGAGCCCATGAAGAGGAAAATGCAAGATGCGCAGCGGAACTGCAGGTGAGCCGTGGAAAGCGCGGCGCGCGACATGCGCCGCAGTTCAAATAATCCAGAGGACCCCCTCTAGACACACCAGAGGGGGCGGTCAGGGAAGATCACCGAAATCCACCGATCGATGCCCCGAACAATACCGAAGCATATAGCCCTACCCAACCAAGGTGCCCTAAGGAGGATCTAAGGGGATGCGAAAACCCCCAGCAAACCTATGTAACGAGCTAGCCAGCATGAAGACAGCCTCTACTTCTTAGCGATTTCTTAGCGACTACTTAGAGACGACTTAGCGAAGACTTAGCGAAGACTTAGCGAGCAACCTAGCAAACGATTGTACGGAGCGATTTGGAGCAGAGAGAGAGAGAGAGAGAGAGAGAGAGAGAGAGAGAGAGAAGGACAGAGCGAGATCCAGAATTGTTGGAAGCGAGAGCCTGAGTCCTTATACGCTAAAGCGTCCCATTTTTTCCTGCCGCATTTCTGATATCGCGTATTGTATTTTGTATCGTATAACGGGTGGTGATCCCCGATCATTCGCGACGTGTCGTATAACATATAGTAATCCCGCGTCGAGGCAATATAGAAAGAAGCCGTGAGTTCAGTATCCCGCGACCCTAATTTGCGCACTCGGCTAGAAGTAGCCGAGCGAAGGAATATTTCGAAACTTCGAGGGTTATCTTGCACCGGGTTACCCCGGGCTGCGTGGTCTACTAGTTTTGTTACTTCTTGAGTAGCTGGCGCCCAAAGAGTCCCAGCCTCGTAGCTTCGAAATACTCGCTGGATAGGAAATACTTTGTTCTGTACTTGGCGTTGGCGAATCCGCGGACGGTCGCATCGCGTGGATACTTTGTACCCCGGATTAAACTCCTGCATACCCCTTTATTATTGGTTCTATATACCCCCTTTCTTGCGGCCTGTAACGGGAAAACACGTCACAGTAGACACCGAAGGACGCTATTCCGTTCCAAAGATGTGCGGGTTTTACATTTTTTTGAAGTGTTGACGTGATATACATTACGCCTTGGTATATTTTATTATATTGGTATAGCATCCTATCATGAAACATAGGAATGTGGTGCGATGTCACCTTTTATGAAGAGTTACAACTCTATAGCTTCGATACGTAGACATCTAGAAACACTATTCCGTCGGGAGGAAGTGTGGGGTTTAGAGTCTCATCAAGTATTGACTAGATATAAATAACGCACTGCGTTGGACATTTCATCTAATCATGAGACATAGAAATGAAATGCTATAACGCGTTTTATGAAGCATTAGAACTCCATTGCTGCGATACTTAGACATCTAGAAACGCTATTCCGTCGCAAGTATGTGTGTGATTAACATTCTCTTGAAGTCTTGGCGAGATATACGTTACGGGTTGCATTGATTTACATCCTATCATGACAAACAACTACATTGCTACGGAATAGTGTTTCTAGATCCCTACGTATGGAATCAGTAGGGCTCCATTGCTTCTTAATACGCGATAACGCATCTCATTTCTATGTTTCATGATAAGATATAATAATCATTTCGAAGTGTTATGTATATGTCGTAAACACTTCAATAGAATGTAAATGCCTCACGTCCTTGTTAGGAAATAGCGGTTCCAGATGTGCACGTATCGAAGCAATAGATTTCTAATGCTTCTTAAAACGAGATATCGCATCTCATTTCTATGTTTCTCGACAAGATATAATACTCATTGCGAAGTGTTATGTATATCTCCTCTCTACTTCAAAATAATATAGATGCCACACTTACTCGCTAGGAAATAGCGTTTGCAGATGTGTACGTATCGAAGCAATAGTGTTATAATTCTTCATAAATCGCGATATCGCATCTCATTTCTATGTGTCATGATAAGATATAATAATCATTGCGAAGTGCTATGTATACCTCGTCTGCACTTCAAAAGAATGTAAATGTCACACGTCCTTGCTGTCAAATAGCATTTACAAATGCCTACGTATCGAAGCAACTGTGTACTAATTCTCCGTGAATCGCGATATCGCATCTCATTTCTATGTGTCATGATAATATATAAAATCCATTGCAAAGTGTTATGTATACCTCGTCTGCACTTCAAAAGAATGTAAATGCCACATATGCTTGCTAGGAAATGCATTTCCAGATGTCTACGTGTCGAAGCAATAGCGTTCTAATGCTTCTTGAAACGCGATGTCGCATCTCATTTCTATGTTTCATGATAAGATATAGTATTCACTGCGACGTGTTAAGTATACCTCGTCTGCACTTCAAAAGATTGCAAATGCCACACTTCCTTGAAGACCTCGACTGTACTTCAAAAGGTTGTAAGTGCCACACTTTTTGGCAAGGAAATAGCATTTACAGGTGTTTAAGTACCCAAGCAATAGAGTTGCAATGCTTCTTAAAACGCGATATCGCATCTCATTTCTATGTTTCAAGATAAGATATAATATTCATTGCGAAGTGTTATGTACACCTCGTTTACACTTCAAAAGAATGTAAATGTCACACTTCCTTGCATGGAAATAGCGATTCCAGATGTCTACGTATCGAAGCAATAGAGATCTAATGCTTCTTTAAACGCGTAATCGCATCTCAGTTCTATGTTTCACGATACGATATAATATTCATTGCGAAGTGTTATGTATACCTCGTCTGCACTTCAAGAGAATGTAAATTCCATACATACTTGCTAGGAAGTAGCTTTTCCAGATGTCCACGTATCGAAGCAATAGAGTTCTAATGCTTCTTCAAACGCGATATCGCAGCTCATTCCTATGTTTCATGATATGGTATAATATTCATTGCGAAGTGTTATGTATGCCTCGTCTACAATTCAAAAGAATGTAAATGTCACACGTCCTTGCTACGGAATAGCGTTTCTAGATGTCTACGCATCGAAGCAATAGATTTCTAACTCTTTATAAAACGCGATATCGCATATAAGTTCTATGTCACATGATAAGATGTAATTTCAGTGCAACGCGTTATGTATATCTCCTCTACACTTCAAATGAATGTAAATGCATCACCTCCTTGCTACGGAATATCGTTTCTATATCTGAAGGTTTAGAAGCAATAGAGTTCTAATGCTTCGTAAAACGCGGCTGCGCGTCTTACTTCTATATTTCACGATAAGATGTAATATTCATGGCATCGCGTTATGTTTATCTGCTTCTGCACATGAATTGAGTGTGAACCCTCCACTTTGTTGCCCGGGGATAGCGTTTCTCGATGTCCAGGTGCCGAAGCATTTAATTTGTCATGCTTCATGCACCGCAATATCGCATTTCATATAAACAGTTCAAAGTAAGTTAGAAGGTTGTAAAGCTCTATGCATCGCATTATGCTTATCTGCTTCTGTGCTTTATAATGCTCTGGGATGTGAGAAGGTCCTCAACCATCCTCAACCCCCTAATGAGAAGTCAAAAGTCCAGCGGCCCTGCAGGTGTGCCATGGGAGCGCGGCGCGCGAGGCGCTATGCAATTTAAATGATCAGGAGGATCCCCTCAGGGACAGCCAAGGGGGCGAGAAGAGGAAATCGCCGAAGTCCACTGATCGATGGACCCGAACAATACCGAAGCCTACAGCCCACTCCACCAAGGAGCGCCGAGGAGGATCCAGGAGACCCGAGGACCACCAGCGAATTCAAGGAACCTGAAGAAGAGAACGTGAGAGCTTATTCGCTAAAGCGTTTCATTTCTTGAGTCGCATATTGTATATTGTATCTTATATCGTGAAGCGAGTTATGATACCCGGTAATTCGCGGCGTGTTGCGTAGTTTCCCGTAGCCCTTGTTAGTTAAACCCACGTCGAGACCGTAAATGAACATGCCGTGACTTCAGTATCTCGCGACCTGAGTGTGTGTACTTGGCTAGGCGTAGTCGAGAGGAGGAGCATTTCGAAGTTTCAAGGGTTGTTCCGCCCCAGGATTCCCGGGGTCGTGTAGTCTATCCCTTTGCTACTTTCTGAGCATCTGGCGTCCAAGAAAAGTTGTGCGTGAGCGGATGCCTTGGAACGATAGATCGCTTTAGATTAAAGTACGTCTTACACCTTAAAGCATTTAGATAATTAACCCCTTCGAACTTCCCTGTCTTACTATATATAGGTTTCCGTCACAACTAATAGGAACCATCACTTTACATAGATATATAGAACACACATAGTTTTAAACGTAGAACTGAGAATTTGAGAACTTACTTTGAATCGTTAGTAGTGAGGACTTCCATCGGATTTCATAGAAATTCAGAACTTACTTGCTATGAAACATAGGCAGATAAGGGCCATCGCGTTGCTTAGAACTTTAGAACTTGCTTACTTCAACAAAGATTTCTATTGACTTCGTCCGTTCTTTTAGAAGAGTTTTTGATAAACCACATACTTTTCACGCTTCTGATATCTTTGAAAGTTCGCGAGATGTAATCGTTTAAGTTTTAAAATGATTACTTAGTGTGGATTATTATTTAGTAACTCGCTCATAAACGAGTCTGCATAGGATTTAATCCATAAGTTTTTAAGCCTGGAATTTATGCAGTTATTTGTGATTCACTTATTGCTCAAACAACAAAGATTCTGACCTCTTCAAAATGGTTGACTTTCATCAATTTTCTTAAAAATTGAAATACTGCCCAACTGCTCGCATTAAAGACTGTAATTAAAGCTTTCGAAACATTTTACCTCTTATAGATGAATTCTGGAATTGAAATTGAATGTTTGACATTTCTAGCTCCTGTTTAGACATCTTTCTATTGGAATGTTCAAGTATTTTTCATATTCGTAATTATTAAAAATGTTTTACTTGATTCTTTTATTTAATATTTAGAATTATCTGAGAAATATTTTTTATCGTAATGAACTATATAATTGCAATTATAATTCTTTATGAAATAATAATAACATAAAGGTATGTATCCATTCTTGTAGTTTTGTAAAGAGTATTTAATCTTACTATCTAAAATGAAACATTGAGATCTGTTTACAATCTAATGGAATTTAATTACCTTTTGATTCAAATTCACAATGATAATCTTCCATAGTTCAACAATTTTGTGAGCTGTCCTCAGGAATCCGCAGCTCAGTACTTATAAAATGAACGACACATAGAAAGCTTAACCAAACATATTCGAACCGATTTTTCAATACTAATCTTATCATGTTTAACTTATGCTGCAAACTATTGAAATGCCCTTCGAAAAGTGTTTATTCACAGTGAAGTAAACGGTAAGTATTACGCCTTCCACCACTGTTTATGATGCGTATGTTTCATTTACTATCAAAACCGTGAGTATTATCGCCTTTCTTTACTTTTTGTAACCTTCAGTGCCTTCATGTTACAGATCGTTGAACTTGCTTCAAAATGCTCTATCGTATTACGGAAGAATGGACATACCAGTTCATTTTAAAAAATGAAGGTAACCTTCATATGTCCAACATAATTCCACTTACAAAAAAACTATTTTCATCAACGGATGGGCCCTTTGTACTATGCAATTTTATATTAGCAAAAACTTCTATGAAACTTATAGTTTCGTGGATATCTGAGGTGCTACTTATTATTGCCCCACCCTGTATATTGTTATGGATGTGTCCAATAAGGCAACGATGAACAGAGTTAAATTTAATATAATGATGTTTATTACTTTACTTATAGTATATTTGTTTTTCTGCAATTTTGCCAAAAAACAATGTTCACGATGTCGACAGATGAATATATTTGCCTTAGTAGCATGGCAAGATAATGTAGGATTTTTATACTGTTGACATGTAGAAGCAGATAAACGTAACGCGTTTCATTTACATCTCAACATGCGGCATTGAAATGAGATGCGACATAGATCTGAATAAAATAATAGAACTTTATTGCTACGACAAGTAGATATCTAAAAACGCTATCCCCCTGCAATAGAGTGTAGGGTTCACATTCAATTGATTTGCAGAAGCCGATAAACATAACGCGATACAATGAATATTACATCATATCATGCGGCATTGAAATGAATTGCGACATCGCATTGAATGAAGCAAGAGAACTCTATTGCTTCTACGCGTAGATACCTAGAAACGCTATCTCGTTGGAAGAAAGTGTGGGATTTATATTCTTTTTGTATGCGGATACACAAAGCGCGTTGCATTGAATACTATATCTTAACGCGGAACAATCAAACGATATGCGACATCGCGCGGAATCAAGAAACAGAATCCTGTTGTTTTTACACTTTGACATCTAGAAACGCTATTCTCTTGCGAGGAAGTGTAGCATCACATTGTTTTGCAGTGTAGAAGCAGATAAGCATAGTCTGATTTATAGATCATTAAAATCTACATACATACATCGAACTCTTGATGTGAAATGCTATATCGCGTTCCATGAAACATTAGAACTCCTTTGCCTCGATTCGTAGACATCTAGAAACACTGTTCCGTAGCAAGGAAGTGATGCATCCACTTTCATTTGAAGTGTAGACGAGATATACATCACGCGTTGCATTGAGATTACATCTGATCATGTGACATAGAAATGAGATGCGATATCGCGTTCTTTGAAGAATTAGAACATTATGGTTTCGATGCGTACACAGCTAGAAACGCTGTTCGGTAGCAAGCAAGTGCAGTATTTACATTATTTTCAATGAGACATAGAAATGATATGCGATATCGCACTTTATGTAGCATGAGAACTCTAGTGCTTCGATATCTGGTCATCTAGAAGCGCTATTTCGTAGCAGAGAAGTGTGAGATTTACATTCCTTTGAAGTGCTGTCGAGATATACGGAACGCGTTACATACAAATACATCTTGTCATTTTTCACAGAAATTATCTGCGAAATCGCGTTTAACGAAGCATTATAACACTATTGCCCCGACACGTAGACATCTGCAAGCTATATTCTGTAGCAAGGAAGTGTGGGATTTACATTCATTTGAAGTGTAGACAAGATAAACGTAACGTGTTGCTTTGAATATAACATCTCATCATGAAACATAGAAATGAGATGCGATATCGCGTTTTAAGGAGCACAAGAACTCCATTGCTTCGATACGTAGACATCTGCAAACAGTATTTCCTAGCAACGAAGTGTCGCATTTACATTCTTTTGAGGTGAATACGAGGTATACATAACAATCCACAATGAATATTATATCTTATCACGAAACATAGAAATGAAATGCGACATCTCGTTTTAAGAAGCATTAGAACTCTATTGCTCCGATACGTAGACATCTGCAAACGCTATTTCCTAGCATGGAAGTGTCGCATTTACATTCATTTGAAGTGAATACGAGGTATACGTGACACTTCGCAATGAATATTATATCTTATCATGAAACATAGAAGTGAGATGCGATATCGCGTTTTAGGAAGCATTAGGACTCTATAGCTACGATGCTTAGACATCTGCAAATGTTATTTCCTAGCAAGGAAAAGGAAAGTGTCGCAATTACATACTTTTGATGTGAATGCGAGGTATACATAACATTCCACAATGAATATTATATCTTATTACGAAACATTGAAATGAAATGCGACATCTCGTTTTAAGAAGCATTAGTACTCTACTGCTGTGATACGTAGACATCTGCAAACGCTATTTGCTAGCACGGAAGTGTCGCATATACATTCATTTGAAGTGAATACGAGGTATACATGACACTTCGCAATGAATATTATATCTTATCATGAAACATAGAAATGGAATGCGATATCGCTATTTAAGAAGCATTAGAACTATATTCCTTCGATACGTAGACATCTGGAAACGCTATTTCCTAGAAAGGAAGTGGCGCATTTACATTTATTTGAAGTGTAGACGGGGAATACATAACACTTCGCAATGGATATTATATCTGATCATGAAACTAAGAAGTGAGATGCGACATCGCGTTTTGAGAAGCATTAGAAATCTATTGCTTCGATACGTAGACATCTGCAAACTCTACTTCCTAGCAGCGAAGTGCCGCGATTACATTCTTTTGAAGTGAATGCGAGGTATACATAACATTCCACAATGAATATTATATCTTATCACGAAACATAGAAATGAAATGCGATATCTCGTTTTAAGAAGCATTAGAACTCTATTGCTTCGATACGTAGACATCTGCAAACTCTACTTCCTAGCAGCGAAGTATCGCAATTACATTCTTTTGAAGTGAATGCGAGGTATACATAACACTCCACAATGAATATTACATCCTATCACGAAACATAGAAATGAAATGCGACATCTCGTTTTAAGATGGATTAGAACTCTATTGCTACGATACGTACACATCTGCAAACGCTATTTCCTAGCAAGGATGTGTCGCATTTACATTCTTTTGAAGTGAGTACGAGGTATACATGATACTTCGTAATGAATATTATATCTTATCATGAAACATAGAATTGAGATGTGATATCGCGTTATAAGAAGCATTAGAACTCTATAGCTTCGTAACGTAGACATCTGAAAACGCTATTTCCTAGCAAGGAAGCGACGCATCTACATACTTTTGAAGTGAATGCGAGGTATACATGACACATCGCAATGAACATTATGTCTTATCATGAAACATAGAAATGAGATGTGATATCGCGTTTCAAGAAGCGTTAGAAATCTATTGCTACGATACGTACCCATCTGCAAACGCTATTTCCTGGCAAGGAAGCGACGCATCTACATTCTTTTGAAGTGAATGCGAGGTATACATGACACATCGCAATGAACATTATATCTTATCATGAAACATAGAAATGAGATGTGATATCGCGTTTCAAGAGGCGTTAGAAATCTATTGCTACGATACGTACCCATCTGCAAACGCTATATCCTAGCAAGGAAGTGTCGCATTTACATTCTTTTGAAGTGAATGCGAGGTATACATGACACTTCGCAATGAATACTATATCTTATCATGAAACATAAAAATGAGATGCGACATGTCGTTTTAAGAAGCATTAGTGCTCTATTGTTTCGGTACGTAAACATCTGCAAACGCTATTTCCTAGGAAGGAAGTGTAGCATTTACATTCTTTTGAAGTGAATACGAGGTATACATGACACTTCGCAATGAATACAATATCTTACCATGAAACATAGAAATGAGTTGCGATATCGCGTTTTAAGAAGCATTTGAACTCTATGGCTTCGAAACGTAGACATCTGAAAACGCTATTTCCTAGCAAGGAAGCGACGCATCTACATTCTTTTGAAGTGAATGTGAGGTATACATGTCACATCGCAATGAACATTATATCTTATCATGAAACAAGAAATGAGATGTGATTTCGCGTTTTAGGAAGCGTTAGAAATCTATTAGTATGATATGTAGACATCTGCAGACGCTATTCCCTAGCAAGGACTGTCACATTTACATAATTTTGAAGTGAATACCAGGTATACATGACACTTCGCAATGAATATTATTTTTTTTCATGAAACATAGGAGTGAGGTGCGACTTCTCGTTTTAAGAAGCATTAAAACTCTATTGTTTCGATGCGTAGACGTCTGAAAACGCTATTTCCTAGGAAGGAAGTGTCGCATTTACATTCTTTTGAAGTGAATACGAGGTATACATAACACTCCACAATGAATATTATGTCTTATCACGAAACATAGAAATGACATGCGACATCTCGTTTTAAGAAGCATTAGAACACTATTGCTACGATACGTAGACATCTGCAAACGCTATTTCCTAGCATGGAAGTGTCGCATTTACATTCAATTGAAGTGAATACGAGGTATACATAACACTCCACAATGAATACTATGTCTTATCACGAAACATAGAAATGACATGCGACATCTCGTTTTAAGAAGCATTAGAACAATATTGCTACGATACGTAGACATCTGCAAACGCTATTTCCTAGCATGGAATTGTCGCATTTACATTCCATTAAAGTGAATACGAGGTATACATGGCACTTCGCAACGGATATTATATCTTATCATGAAACATAGAAATGAGATGCGACATCTCGTTTTAAGAAGTATTAGAACTCCATTCTTTCGATACGTGGTCATCTGGAAACGCTATTTCCGAGCAAGGAAGTGTCCCGTTTACATTCTTTTGATGTGAATACGAGGTATACATGACACTTCGCATTGAATATTATATCTTATCATGAAACACAGAAGTGAGATGCGATATCGCGTTCTAAGAAGCTTTAGAACTCTATTTCTACGATACGTAGACATCTACAAAGGCTATTTCCTAGCATGGAAGTGTCGCATTTACTTTCTTTTGAAGTGAATAAGAGGTATACATAACACACCACAATGAATATTATGTCTTATCACGAAACATAGAAGTGAGATGCGATATCGCGTTTTAAGAAGCATTAGAACTCTATTTCTACGATACGTAGACATCTGCAAACGCTATTTCCTAGCATGGAAGTGTCGCGTTTACATTCTTTTGAAGTGAATACGAGATATAGATGACACTTCGCAATGAATATTATATCTTATCATGAAACATAGGAATGAGGTGCTATATCGCGTTTTGAGAAGCATTAGAACTCTCTTGCTAATATACGTAGACATCTGCAAACTCTATTTTCTAGCATGGAAATGTCGCACTTACATTCCATTGAAGTGAATACGGGGTATACATAACATTGCACAATGAATAGTATATCTTATTACGAAACATAGAAATGAAACACGACATCTCGTTTTAAGAAGCATTAGTACTCTATTGCTGTGATACGTAGACATCTGCAAACAATATTTCCTAGCAAGGAAGTGTCGCAGTTACATTCTTCTGAAGTGAAATCGAGGTATACATGGCACATCGCAATGAATATTATATCTTATCATGAAACATAGAAATGAAAAGCGACATCTCGTTTTAAGTAGCATTAGAACTCTATTGCTACGATACGTAGACATCTGCAAACGCTATTTCCCAGCATGCAAGTGCCGCATT
The DNA here is from genome assembly GCF_050948175.1 of Xylocopa sonorina. Taxonomy (NCBI): domain Eukaryota; kingdom Metazoa; phylum Arthropoda; class Insecta; order Hymenoptera; family Apidae; genus Xylocopa; species Xylocopa sonorina. The sequence continues at coordinate 535,220 of NW_027490182.1, read as the reverse complement.
TACATTCTTTTGAAGTGAATACGAGGTATACATGACACTTCGCAATGAATATTTTATCTTATCATGAAACATAGAAGTGAGATGCGATATCGCGTTTTAAGAAGCATTAGAACTCTATTGCTACGATACGTAGACATCTGGAAACGCTATTTCCTAGCATGGAAGTGTCGCATTCACATTCTTTTGAAGTGCTCCTTAAAACGCGATATCGCATCTCATTTCTATGTTTCATGACAGGATATAATATTCATTGCGAAGTGTCATGTATACCTCGTATTCGCTTCAAAGAAATGTAAATGCGACACTTCCTTGCTAGGAAATAGCGTTTGCTGATGTCTACGTACCGTAGCAATAGGGATCTAGTGCTTCTTAAAGCGAGATGTCACATCTCATTTCTCTGTTTCATGATAAGATATAATATTCATTGCGAAGTGTCATGTATACCTCGTATTCACTTCAAAAGAATGTAAATGCGACACTTCCTTGCTAGGAAGTAGCGTTTGCAGATGTCTACGTATCGTAGGAATAGAGATCTAATGCATATTAAAACGAGATGTCGCATCTCGTTTCTCTGTTTCATGATAGGATATAATATTCATTGCGAAGTGTCATTTATACCTCGTATTCACTTCAAAAGAATGTAAATGCGACACATCCTTCCTAGGAAATAGCGTTGGCAGGTGTCTGCGTAACGTAGCAATCGAGTTCTAATGCTTCATAAAACGCGATATCGCATCTCATTTCTATGTCTCATGATGAGACATAATATCCATTGCGAAATGTGATGTATACCTCGTATTCGCTTCAAAAGAATGTAAATGCGACACTTCCTTGCTAGGAATTAGCGTTTCCAGATGTCTACGTATCGAAACAATAGAGTTCTAGCGCTTCTTAAAACGCGATGCCGCATCTCATTTCTATGTTTCATGATAAGATATAATATTCATTGCGAAGTGTCATGTATGCCTCGCATTCACTTCAGAAGATTGTAAATTCGACACTTCCTTCCTAGGAAATAGCGTCTCCAGATATCTACGCATCGTAGCAATAGATTTCTAATGCTTCTTAAAACGGGATATCGGATCTCATTCCTATGTTTCATGACAAGAAATAATATTCATTGCGAAGTGTCATGTGTTCCTCGTATTCACTTCAAAAGAATGTAAGTGCGACACTTCCATGCTAGGAAATAGCGTCTGCAGATGTCTACACGTCGAGGCAATAGAGTTCTAATGCGTCTTAAAACGCGAAGTCGCATCTCACTTCTATGTTTCATGATAAGATATAATGTTCGTTGTGAAGTGTCATGTATACCTCGTATTCACTTCAGAAGAATGTAAATGCGACTATTCCGTGCTAGGAAATAGCGCTTGCAAATGCCTAGGTATCGTAGCAATAGAGTTCTAATGATTCTTAAATCGCGATATCGCATCTCATTTCCATGTTTCGTGATAAGTTATAATATTCATTCCGAAGTGTCATGTATACCTCGAATTCACTTCAAAAGAATGTAAATGCGACACTTCCATGCTACGAAATAGCGTTTGCTGATATCTCCGCATCGAGGCAATAGGGTTCTAATGCATCTTAAAACGCGATATCGCATCCCTCTTCTATGTTTCATGATAAGATATAATATTCATTGCGAAGTGTCATGTATACCTCGTATTAACTTCAAAAGAATGTAAGTGCGACACTTCCATGCTAGGAAATAGCGTCTGCAGATGTCTACACGTCGAGGCAATAGAGTTCTAATGCTTCACAAAACGCGATATCGCATCGCATTTCTAAGTTTCCTGATAAGATATAATATTCATTGCGAAGGGTCATGTACACCTTGTATTCACTTCAAAAGAATGTAAATGCGACACTTCCATGCTAGGAAATAGCGTTTGCAGATGATTCCGCATCGAGGCCATAGAGTTCTAATGCTTCTTAAAACGCGATATCGTATCTCTCTTCTATGTTTCATGATAAGATATAATATTCATTGCGAAGTGTCATGTGTACCTCGTATTCACTTCAACAGAATGTAAATGCGACTATTCCTTGCTAGGAAATTGCGTTTGCAGATGTCTACGTATCGTAGCAATAGAGTTCTAATACTACGTAAATCGCGATATCGCATCACATTTCTATGTTTCGTAATAAGATATAATATTCACTGCGAAGTGTCATGTATACCTCGTATTCACTCCAAACGAATGTAAATGCGACACTTCCTTGCTAGGAAATAGCGTATTCAGATGTCTACGTATGGTAGCAGTAGAGTTCTAATGCTACGTAAATCGCGATATCGCAGCTCATTTCTATGTTTCCTGATGAGATATAAAAATTCATTGCGAAGTGTCATGTACACCTCGTATTCACTTCAAAAGAATGTAAATGCGACTATTGCTTGCTAGGAAATAGCGTTTGCAGATGTCTACGTATCGTAGCAATAGATTTCTAACGCTTCTTAAAACACGATATCGCACCTCATTTCTATGTTTCATGATAAGATATAATATTCATTCCGAAGTTTCACTTATACCTCGTATTCACTTCACAAGAATTTAAATGCGACTATTCCTTGCTATGAAATAGCGATTGCAGATGTCTGCGTATCGTGGCAATAGAGCTCTTATGCTGCTTAAATCGCGATATCGCATCTCACTTCTATGTTTCATGATAAGATATAATATCCATTGCGAAGTGCCATGTAAACCTCGTATTCACTTCAATGGAATGTAAATGCGACATTTCCTTGCTAGGAAATAGAGTTTGCAGATGTCTACGTATATTAGCAATAGAGTTCTAATGCCTCTTAGAACGCGATATCGCATCTCACTTCTATGTTTCGAGATAAGATATAATATTTATTGCGAAGTGTCATGTATACCTCGTATTCACTTCAAAAGAATGTAAATGCGGCACTTCCTTGCTAGGAAATAGCGTTTGCAGATGACCACGTATCGTAAGAATGTAGTTCTAATACTTCTTAAAACGAGACATCGCTTCTCACTTCAATGCTTCATGATAAGATATAATACTCATTGCGAAGTGTTATGTATACCTCGTATTATCTTCAAAAGAATGTAAATGCGGCACTTCCGTGCCAGGAAATAGCGTTTGCAGATGTCTACGTATCGTAGCAATAGAGTTCTAATGCTTCTTAGAACGCGATATCGCATCTCACTTCTATGTTTCATGATAAGATATAATATTCATTGCGAAGTGTCATGTATACCTCGTATTAACTTCAAAAGAATATAAACGCGGCATTTCCATGATAGGAAATAGTGTTTGCAGATGTCTACGTATCGTAGCAACAGAGTTCTAATGCTTCTTAAAACGCGATATCGCTTCTCACTTCTATGTTTCGAGATAAGATATAATATTCATTGCGAAGTGTCATGTATACCTCGTATTCACTTCAAGAGAATGTAAATGCGGCCCTTCCATGCTAGGAAATAGCCTTTGCAGATGTCTACGTATCGTAGCAAGAGAGTTCTATTGCTTCTTAGAACGCGATATCGCATCTCACTTCTATGTTTCATGATAAGATATAATATCCATTGCGATGTGCCATGTATACCTCGTATTCACTTCAATGGAATGTAAATGCGACATTTCCTTGCTAGGAAATAGAGTTTGCACATATCTACGTATATTAGCAATAGAGTTCTAATGCTTCTCATAACGCGATATAGCACCTCATTCCTATGCTTCATGATAAGATATAATATTCATTGCGAAGTGTCATGTATACCTCGTATTCACTTCAAAAGAATGTAATTGCGACACTTCCTTGCTGGGAAATAGCGTTTCCAGATGACCACGTATCGTAAGAATGGAGTTCTAATACTTCTTAAAACGAGATATCGCATCTCACTTCTATGTTTCATGATAAGATATAATATTCATTGCGAAGTGTTATGTATACCTCGTATTATCTTCAAAAGAATGAAAATGCGGCACTTCCATGCTAGGAAATAGCGTTTGCAGATGTCTACGTATCGTAGCAGTAGAGTTCTAATGCTTCTTAAAGTGAGAAGTCGTATTTCATTTCTATGTTTCGTAATAAGATATAATATTCATTGTGAAATGTTATGTATGCATCGTATTCACTTCAAAGGATGTATATGCCACACTTCCTTGCTAGGAAATAATATTTGGAGATGTCTACGCATCGTAGCAATAGAGTTCTATTGCGTCTTAAACAGCGATATCGCATCTCACTTCTATGTTTCGAGATAAGATATAATATTCATTGCGAAGTGTTATGTATACCTCGTATTCTCTTCAAAAGAATATAAATGCGGCATTTCCATGCTAGGAAATAGCGTTTGCAGATGTCTACGTATAGTAGCAGTAGAGTTCTAATGCTTCTTAAAACGCGATATCGTATCTCACTGCTATGATTCATGATAAGATGTAATATTCATTATGGAGTGTTATGTATACCTCGTATTCACTTCAAAAGAATGTAAATGCGACCCTTCCATGCTTGGAAATAGCGTTTGCAGATGTCTACATATCGTAGCAATAGAGTTCTAATGCTTCTTAGAACGCGATATCGCATCTCTCTTCTATGTTTCATGATAAGATATAATATTCATTGCGAAGTGTCATGTATACCTCGTATTCACTTCAATGGAATGTAAATGCGACATTTCCTTGCTAGGAAATACAGTTTGCAGATGTCTTCGTATATTAGCAATAGATTTCTAATGCTTCTCAAGACGTGATATAGCACCTCATTCCTATGCTTCATGATAAGATATAATATTCATTGCGAAGTGTCATGTATACCTCGTATTCACTTCAAAAGAATGTAAATGCGACACTTGCATGCTAGGAAATAGCGTTTCCAGATGTCTACGTATCGCAGCAATAGTGTTCTAATGCTTCTTAAAACGCGATATCGCATCTCACTTCTATGTTTCATGATAAGATATACTATTCATTGCGAAGTGTCATGTATACATCGTACTCACTTCAAAAGAATGTAAATGCGACACTTCCATGCTAGGAAATAGCCTTTGCAGATGTGTACGTATCGTAGCAATAGAGTTCTAATGCTTCTTAAAACGCGATATCGCATCTCACTTCTATGTTTCATGATAAGATATAATATTCATTGCGAAGTGTCATGTATACCTCGTATTCACTTCAAAAGAATGTAAATGCGACTATTGCTTGCTAGGAAATAGCGTTTGCAGATGTCTGCGTATCGTAGCAAGATCGTTCTAATGCTTCTTAAAACGAGATGTCGCATTTCATTTTTATGTTTCGTGATAAGATATAATATTCATTGTGGAGTGTTATGTATACCTCGTATTCACTTCAAAAGAATGTAAATGCGACACTTCCTTGCTAGGAAATATTGTTTGCAGATGTCTACGTAACGTAGCAAGTGAGTTCTAATGCTTCTCAAAACGCGATATAGCACCGCATTCCTATGCTTCATGATAAGATATAATATTCATTGCAAAGTGTCATGTATACCTCGTATTCACTTCAAAAGAATGTAAATACGACACTTGCATGCTAGGAAATAGCGTTTGCAGATGTCTACGTATCGTAGCAATGGAGTTCTAATGCTTCTTAAATCGCGATATCGCATCTCACTTCTATGTTTCGAGATAAGATATAATATTCATTACGAAGTGACATGTATACCTCGTGTTAACTTCAAAAAAATATAAATGCGGCATTTCCATTCTAGGAAATAGCGTTTGCAGATGTCTACGTATCGTAGCAATAGAGTTCTAATGCTTCTTAAAACGCGATATCGTATCTCACTGCAATGTTTCATGATAAGATATAATATTCATCATGGAGTGTTATGCATACCTCGTATTCACTTCAAAAGAATGTAAATGCGACCCTTCCACGCTAGGAAATAGCCTTTGCAGATGTCTAGGTATCGTAGCAATAGAGATCTAATGCTACTTAAAACGAGATGTCGCATTTCATTTCTGTGTTGCGTGATAAGGTATAATATTCATTGTGGAGTGTCATGTATACCTCATATTTACTTCAAAAGAATATAAACGCGGCATTTCCATGATAGGAAATAGTGTTTGCAGATGTCTACGTATCGTAGCAACAGAGTTCTAATGCTTCTTAAAACGCGATATCGCATCTCACTGCTATGTTTCATGATAAGATATAATATTCATTATGGAGTGTTATGTATACCTCGTATTCACTTCAAAAGAATGTAAATGCGACACTTCCTTGCTAGGAAATAATATTTACATATGTCTACGCATCGTAGCAATAGAGTTCTAGTGCTTCTTAAACAGCGATATCGCATCTCACTTCTACGTTTCGAGATAAGATATAATATTCATTGCGAAGTGTTATGTATACCTCGTATTATCTTCAAAAGAATGTAAATGCGACACTTGCATGCTAGGAAATAGCGTTTCCAGATGTCTACGTATCGCAGCAATAGATTTCTAATGCTTCTTAAAACGCGATATCGCATCTCACTTCTATGTTTCATGATAAGATATACTATTCATTGCGAAGTGTCATGTATACATCGTACTCACTTCAAAAGAATGTAAATGCGACACTTCCATGCTAGGAAATAGCCTTTGCAGGTGTGTACGTATCGTAGCAATAGAGTTCTAATGCTACTTAAAACGAGATGTCGCATTTCATTCTTATGTTGCGCGATAAGATATAATATTCATTGTGGAGTGTTATGTATACCTCGTATTCACTTCAAAAGAATGTACATGCCACACTTCCTTGCTAGGAAATAATATTTGGAGATGTCTACGCATCGTAGAAATTGAGTTCTTGTGCTTCTTAAACAGCGATATCGCATCTCACTTCTATGTTTCGAGATAAGATATAATATTCATTGCGAAGTGTTATGTATACCTCGTATTATGTTCAAAAGAATGTAAATGCGGCACTTCCATGCTAGGAAATAGCGTTTGCAGATGTCTACGTATCGTAGCAATAGAGTTCTAATACTTCTTAAAACGAGATTTCGCATCACATTTCTATGTTTCATGATAAGGTATAATATCCATGGCGAAGTGTCATGCATACCTCGTATTCACTTCAATGGAATGTAAATGCGACACTGCCATGCTAGGAAATAGCGTTTGCAGATGTCTGCGTATCGTAGCAAGAGCGTTCTAATGCTACTTAAAACGAGATGTCGCATTTCATTTTTATGTTTCGTGATAAGATATAATATTCATTGTGGAGTGTTATGTATACCTCGTATTCACTTCAAAAGAATGTAAATGCGACACTTCCTTGCTAGGAAATATTGTTTGCAGATGTCTACGTATCGTAGCAATGGAGTTCTAATGCCTCTTAAAACGCGATACCGCATCTCACTTCTTTGTTTCATGATAAGATATAATATTCATTGCGAAGTGTCATGTATATCTCGTATTCACTTCAGAAGAATGTAAAAGCGGCACTTTCCTTGCTAGGAAGTAGCGCTTGCAGATGTCTACGTATCGAGGCTGTGGTGTTCCAATGCTTCTCAAAACGCGATATCGCAACTCATTCCTATTTTTCATGATAAGATATAATATTCATTCCGATGTGTCATGTATATCTCGTATTCACTTCAAAATAATGTAAATGCGAAACTTCCATGCTAGGAAATAGCATTTGCAGATGTCTACGTATCGTAGCAATAGAGTTCTAATACTTCTTAAAACGAGATGTCGCATCACATTTCTATGTTTCATGATAAGGTATAATATCCATGGCGAAGTGTCATGCATACCTCGTATTCACTTCAATGGAATGTAAATGCGACACTGCCATGCTAGGAAATAGCGTTTGCAGATGTCTGCGTATCGTAGCAAGAGCGTTCTAATGCTACTTAAAACGAGATGTCGCATTTCATTTTTATGTTTCGTGATAAGATATAATATTCATTGTGGAGTGTTATGTATACCTCGTATTCACTTCAAAAGAATGTAAATGCGACACTTCCTTGCTAGGAAATATTGTTTGCAGATGTCTACGTATCGTAGCAATGGAGTTCTAATGCTTCTGAATTCGCGATATCGCAACTCGTTTCTGTGTTTCATGATAAGGTATAATATTCATTGTGAAGTGTCTGGTAAGATATAATGTTTCTTAAAACGCGATATCGCATCTCATTTCTGTTTCATGATAAGATATCATATTCATTGCGAAGTGTTATGTATGCCTCGTCTACACTTCAATAGAATGTAACTGCCACACTTGCTCGCTAGGATATAGCGTTTCCAGATATCCACGTAAAGAAGCAATAGAGTTGTAATGTTTCTTAAATTGCGATATCGCATCTCAGTTATTTGTTTCTCGATGAGATAGAATATTCATTGCGAAGTGTTACGTATACCTCTTCTACACTTCAAATGAATATAAATGCCACACTTGTTTGCTAGCACTTCCTTCCTAGGAAATTGCGTTTCCAGATGTCTACGAGTCGAAGCAATAGTGTTCCAATGCTTCTTAAATCGCGATATCGCATCCCATTTCTGTTTCGTGATAAGATATAATATTCATTGCGAAGTGTTATGTATACCTCGTCTACACGTCAAAAGAATGTAAATGTCACACATCCCAGCTAGGAAATGGGTTTCCAAATATCTACGAATGGAAGCAATAGAATTCTAATGCTTCTTAAAACGAGATATCGCATCTCATTTCTATGTTTCATGATAGTATATAATATTCATTGCGAAGTGTAATGGATACCTCCTCTACACATCAAAGGAATGTAAATGCCACACTTCCTTGCTAGGAAATAGCGTTTCCAGATGTCTACGTACCGAAGAAATAGAGTTGTAATGCTTCCTAAAACGCGATATCGCATCTCATTTCTATGTCTCACTAAATGATATAACATTCAACACGAAATGCTGTGCATACCTCGTCGACACTTGAAAAGACGCAAATGCCACGCTTTGTTGCTAGGAAATAGCAATTTTCCAGATGCCTACGTATCGAAGCAATAGAGTTCTAATGCATCTTAAAACGCCATATTTCATCGCAGCTCTATGTTTCATTTTGAGATATAATGTTCATTGCGAAGTGTTATGTATACCTCGTCTGCACTTTAAAAGAATGTAAATGCCACACATCCTTGCTAGGAAAAGCGTTTCCACATGTCTACGTATCGAAGCAATATAGTCGTAATGCTTCTTTAAACTCGATGTCGCATCTCAATTCTATGTTTGATGATATGATACAAGATTCATTACGAAGTGTTATTTATACCTCGTCTACAATTCAAAAGAATCTAAATGCCACACTTCCTTGCTAGGAAATGCGTTTCCTGGTGTCTACGTGTCGAAGCAATATAGTTCTAATGCTTCTACAAACGCGATATCGCTTCTCACTTCTATGTTTCATGATAAGATATAATATTCATTGCGAAGTGTTATATATACCTCGTCTGCACAAAAAAAGAATGTAAATGCCACACTTGCTTGCTAGGAAATGCGTTTCCAGATGTCTACGTGTCGAAGCAATATAGTTCTATTTCTTCTTAAAACGCGATATTGCATCTCATTTTATTGTGTCATGATATGATATAATATTCATCGCGAAGTGCTACGTATACCTCGTCTACACTTCAATGGAATGTGAATGCCACACTTCCTTGCTAGGATGTGCGTTTTCAGATGTCTACGTATCGTAGGAATAGAGTTCTAACGCTTCTTTGAACGCGATATCGCAACTCAATTCTGTGTTTCATGATAAGATATAATATTCATTGCGAAGTGTTATGTATACGTCGTGTACTCTTCAAAAGAATGTAAATTGCACACTTCCTTCCTAGGAAATGCGTTTCCTCTTGTCCACGTATCGAAGCATTAGAGTTCTAATGCTTCTAAAACGCAATATCGCATCTCATTTCTGGGTTTCAAGATAAGTTATAATATTGATTGCGAAGTATTATGTATACCTCGACTATACTTCCAAAGATTGCGAATACCACACTTCCTTGCTAGGAAATAGCGTTTCCAGATGTCTGCGTATCCAAGCAATAGAGTTCTAATGCTGCTTAAAATGCGATATCGCATCTCATTTCTACGTATCATGATAAGATGCAATATTCTTTGCGAAGAGCTATGTGGACCTCGTATACACTTCCAAAAAATGTGAAGGCCACACATCCCTGCTAGGAAATAGTGTTCTTTGATGTCTACGTACCCAAGCAATAGGGTTCCACTGCTTCTTAAAACGCGATATCGCATCTCATTTCTGGGTTTCAAGATAAGCTATAATATTCATTGGGAAGTGTTATGTATACCCCGACTACACATCTAAACATTGCAAACGCCACGCTTCCTTGCTAGGAAGTAGTTCCCTGATGTCTACGTATCGAAGCAATGAAGTTCTAATGCTTCCTAGAACGCGATATCGCATCTCATGTATGTTTCATGACAAGATATAATATTCATTGCGAAGTGTTATGTATACCTCGTCTACACTTCAAAAGAATGCAAATGCCACACTTCTTTGTTAGGAAATTGCGTTTCTAAATGTCTACGCATCGAAGCAATAGATTTCTAACTCTTTATAAAACGCGATATCGCATATCAATAATAAGTCACATGATAAGATGTAATTTCAATGCAACGCGTTATGTATATCTCCTCTACACTTCAAATGAATGTAAATGCATCACTTCCTTGCTACGGAATTTCGTTTCTATATCTGAAGGTTTAGAAGCAATAGAGTTCTAATGCTTCGTAAAACGCAGCTGCGCATCTTACTTCTATATTTCATGATAAGATGTAATATTCATAGCATCGCGTTATGTTTATCCGCTTCTGCACATGAATTGAGTGCGAACCCTACACTTTCTTGCCCGGGGATAGCGTTTCTAGATGTCCAGGTGCCGAAGCATTTAATTTGTCATGCTTCATGCACCTCAATATCTCATTTTATATAAACAGTTCAAAGTAAGTTAGAAGGTTGTAAAGCTCTATGCATCGCATTATGCTTATCTGCTTTTGTGCTTTATAATGCTCTGGGATGTGAGAAGGTCCTCAACCATCCTTAACCACCTAAAGAGAAGTCAAAAGTCCAGCGGCCCTGCAGGTGGGCCATGGGAGCGCGGAGCGCGAGGCGCTACGCAATTTAAATGATCAGGAGGATCCCCTCAGGGACACCCAAGGGGGCGAGAAGAGGAAATCGCCGAAATCCTCTGATCGATGGACCCGAACAATACCGAAGCCTACAGCCCACTCCACCAAGGAGCCCCGAGGAGGATGCAGGAGACCCGAGGACCACCAGCGAATTCAAGGAACCTGAAGAAGAAAACGTGAGAGCTTATTCCCTAAAGCGTCCCATTTCTTGTGTCGCATATTGTATATTGTATCTTATATCGTGAAGCGAGTTATGATACCCGGTAATTTGCTAGTTTCCCGTAGCCCTTCTTAGTTAAACCCACGTCGAGACCATAAATAAACATGCCGTGACTTCAGTATCTCGTGACCTGAGTGTGTGTACTTGGCTAGGCGTAGTCGAGAAGAGGAGCATTTCGAAGTTTCAAGGGTTGTTCCGCCCCAGGGTTCCCGGGGTCGTGTAGTCTATCCCTTTGCTACTTTCTGAGCAGCTGGCGCCCATGAAAAGTTGTACGTGAGCGCATACCTTGGAACGATAGATCGCTTTAGATTAAAGTACGTTTTACACCTTAAAGCATTTAGATAATTAACCCCTTCGAGCTTCCCTGACTTACTATATATAGGTTTCCGTCACAACTAGGAACCATCACTTTATATAGATATATAGAACACACATAGTTTTAAACGTAGAATTGAGAATTTGAGAACTTACTTTGAAACGTTAGTAGTGAGGTATTCCATCGGATTTCATAGAAATTCAGAACTTACATGCTCTGAAACATAGGCAGATAAGGGCCATCGAGTTGCTTAGAACTTTAGAACTTGCTTACTTCAACAAAGATTTCTATTGGCTTCGTCCGTTCTTTTAGAAGAGTTTTTGATAAACCACATACTTTTCACGCTTCTGATATCTTTGAAAGTTCGCGAGATGTAATCGTTTAAGTTTTAAAATGATTACTTAGTGTGGATTATTATTTAGTATCTCGCTCATAAACGAGTCTGCATAGGATTTAATCCATAAGTTTTTAAGCCTGGAATTCATGCAGTTATTTGTTATTCACTTATTGCTCAAACGACAAAGATTCTGACCACTTCAAAATGGTTAACTTTCATCAATTTTCTTAAAAATTGAAATACTGCCCAACTGCTTGCATTAAAGACTGTAATTAAAGCTTTCGAAACATTTTACCTCTTATAGATGAATTCTGGAAGAAAAGGATGTCATATACTTTTATAATCAATGCGATATAAGAATATAAAACGATGAAATATCCACTCCCATCAGGAGTAAAAACAATGTTTGGTACGTAAAGTTCATTGCAAAATATAATCAAGCAGTTAATATATCAAATCACTGCACACAATAAATCACTGAATGTATAATGATATGAATAGTAAGAAATATGAATAGTAAGAAAAACATATTTACCTGGTAGATGTTTATAAATTCAAATTTAAAAGTCCAAGTCACATTTAATATATTATTGTTTAACAAGGTGATTTAATGTTGTTTCAAATAGGCGTGCAGAACTAGCTCGTACTTCTGTCAATGTAATTTCAATCGAAAAATACAAAGGATAAGAGAGTTGCAAGAGAGAACACTCGATCTCGGTGTGACGAGACCGGGGAGTCATCCTGCAGTAATCGTATAACGCCTGTTCCGAGATGGTGTAGAGAGTGAATGTGGAGGGTGAAAAGCATAAAATAACAACAATGTAACTAAAGAGAAAGAGAAAGAGAATATGTGGCAGCATTGCATTTATTAAGAGGAAATCCTAGAAATATAAAACAACATATTATATACCATACTGTAAGGGTAAGGTACAACGAAATAGACGATATCGTGAGAGAAACTAAAAAAATCCAAAAACTTAAAAAGAAAATAATAATTTAGATTGAGCGAATCAATATCACTGATCCCGGCAAGCTTAATGGAAAACGCATAACGATGAATCGGTTAGAGAATAAGATAGATGTTGGTCGCGGTTTGAGTGGCCCTGGGAATCCTTTGCCCGCATCAGGGCAGGCAGTAGGATGGTGGAGAGCCTGTCCTCCTGTTGCTTGGATCTATAGAATTCACATTCTATTGTAGAGTAGAAGCAGATAATTATAATGCTTTTCATAGAAGATTACAGCTTACTTAATTCGAAACGTTGAAATGAGATGAGTCATGGCATTGTATCATGCATTAGTACTCTATTGTCTCGACATGTAGACACTACGAAGGGCAATCCTGTTGCATGGAGCTGTAGAATTTACATTCTTATGAAGTTTTAAAGCAGATAAGCATAGAGCTATGCATAAGAGATTACAGCATTCTTACTTTGAAACGATGAAATGGGATGCGCCAGCGCATTGCATGGAGAATTCTAGCTCGATTGCTTTAACGGACAGACACTACGGAGCGCCATGCCGTTGCATGGAATTATATAGTTCACATTCTATTGAAGACCTCTAACAGTTAAGCACAATGTTATGGACATATGATTACAGATTCCTTGCATTGAAACGTTGAAATGAGATGCGACATCGCGCTGCATGAAGTATTAGAAATGTCTTGCTTGGACACGTAGAGATCTGGAAAAGATATTCTGTTGCAAGTAAGTATAGGATTCACATCCTTCTAAGGTCTAGATGCAGACAAATTTAACATATTGCATAGAACATTGCAATTTACCATGAATCATTGAAATGACTTGCGACATCGTGTTGAATGAAGCAATAGAATTCTATTGCTCCGCCAAGTAGACAAATGGAAACGCTATTTCCGAGCAAGGAAGTGTGGCATTTACATCCTTTTGGAGTGTAGACAAGGTATACATAACATTGCAAAATGAATACTATATCTTATCATGAAACATAGATATGAGATGCGATATCCCGTTCTAAGAAGCATGAGAACTCTAATGCTACGATACGTAGTAGTCTGCAAACGCTATTTCCCAGCAAGGAAGTCTCGCATTTACATTCTTTAGAAGTGTAGGCGAGAATACATGACACTTCGCAATGAATATTATATCTTATCTTGAAACACAGAAGTGAGATGCGATATCGGGTTCTAACTAGCATTAGAACTCTATTGCTACGATACGTAGACATCTGCAAACGCTATTTTCTAGCAAGCAAGTGTGGCATTTACATTCCTTTGAAGTGTTGACGAGGTATACATAACACTGCGACATGAATATCATATCATATCATGAAACATAGAATTGATATGAGACATCGCGTTTAAGGAAGTATTAGAAATCTATTGCTTCGATACGTAGACATCTGGAATCACTATTTTCCAGTAAGGAAATGTGGCATTTACATTATTCTGAATTGTAGACGAGGTATACCTAACACTTCGCACTGACAATTATATCTCATCATGAAACATAGAGATGAGATACGATATCGCGTTTCAAGAAGCATTAGAACTCTATTGCTCCGATACGCAGACCCCTGGAAAAACATTTCCTAGCAAGGAAGTGTCGCGTTTACATTCTTTTGAAGTGTGGACGAGGTATACATAACATTTCGCAATGAATTTCATATCTTATCATGAAACATAAAACTGAGATGCGATATCGCGTTTTAAGAAGCATTTGCGATCTAATGCTTCGATACGTAGACATCTGGAAACGCTATTTCTTAGTAAGGAAGTGTGTTATTTACATGATTTTGAAGTGTAGACGAGGTATACATAATACTTCGCAATGAATATTATATCACATCGTGAAACATAGAAATGATATGCGGTACCGCGATTGATGAAGCACTAGAACTCTATTACTTCGATACGTAGACACCTGGGAACACATTTCCTAGCAAAGAAATGTGGCGTTTACATTATTTTGAAGTGTAGACGAGGTATACATGACATTTCACAACGAATTTCATATCTCATCGTGAAATATAAAACTGAGATGCGATATCGCGTTTTAAGAAGCATTAGATCTCCATTGCTTCGATACGTAGACATCTGGAAACGCTATTTCGAAGCAAGGAAGTATGACATTTACATTCCTTTGAAGTGTAGACGAAATATACATAACACTTCGCAATGACTATTGTATCTTATCATGAAACATAGAAATGAGATGCGATATCGCGATTTAAGAGGCATTAGAACTCTATTGCTTCGATATGTAGACATCTAGTACCGTCATTTCTTAGCTAGGACGTGCGGCATGTATATTCTTATGAAGTGCAGACGAGGTATACGTAACACTTCGCAGTGATTATTACATCCCATCATGAAACATATAATTGATATGCGATATCGCGTTTAAAGAAGCATTACAACTCCATTTCTTCGATACGTAGACATCTGGAACCGCATTTCATACCAAGGATATGTGGCATTTATAATCTCTTGGAGTGTAGACGAGGTGTACATAACACTCGGCAAAGAAAATTATATCTTATCAGGAAACATATAATTGAGATGCGATATCGCGCTTAAAGAAGCATTGTAACTCTATTGCCTCGATACGTAGACATCTGCAAACGCTATTTCCTAGCAAGGAAGTGTCGCATTCACACTCATTTGAAGAGAATACGGGGTATAAGTGACACTTCGCAATGAATAACAGATCTTATCATAAAACATAGAAATGATATGCGATATCCCGTTTTAAGAAGAATTAGAACTCTATTGCTACGATACGTAAAACTCTGCAAACGCTATTTCCTAGCAAGGAAGTGTCGCATTTACATTCTTTTGAAGTGAATAGGAGTTATACATGACACTTCGCAATGAATATTATACCTTATCATGAAACATAGATGTGAGATGCGATATCGCGGTTTAAGCAGTGTTAGAACTCTATTGTTAGGATACGTAGATATCTGGAGGCGCTATTTCCTAACAAGGAAGTGTCGCATTTACATTCTTCTGAAGTGAATACGAGGTATTCATAACACTTCGCAATGAATATTATATCTTATCACGAAACATAGAAATGAGATGCGATATCGCGATTTATGTAGCATTAGAACACTATTGCTACCATACGTAGACATCTGAATGCGCTATTTCCTAGCATGGAAGTGTCGCATTTACATTCTTTTGAAGTGAATACGAGGTATACATAACACTTCAAAATGAACATTATATCTTATCATGAAACATAGAAGTGTGATGCGGTATCGCGTTTTAGGAAGCATTACAACTCTATTGCTACGATACGTAGACACCTGCAAACGCTATTTCCTAGCATGGAAGTGTCGCATTTACATTCTTCTGAAGTGAATACGAGATATACTTGACACTTCGCAATGAATATTATATCCTATCATGAAACATAGATGTGAGATGCGATATCGCGTTTTAGGAAGCATTAGAACTCTATTGCTACGATCCGTAGAGATCTGCAAACGCTATTTCCTAGCATGGAAGTGTCGCATTTACATTCTTTTGAAGTGAATACGAGGTATACGTTACACTCTACAATGAATATTATACCTTATCACGAAACATAGAAATGAAATGCGACATCTCGTTTTAAGAAGCATTAGAACACTATTGCTGCGATACGTAGACATCTGCAAACGCTATTTCCTAGCATGGAAGTGTCACATTTACATTCTTTTGAAGTGAATACGAGGTATACATAACACTCCAAAATGAATATTATATCTTACCACGAAACATAGAAATGAAGTGCGACATCTCGTTTTAAGAAGCATTAGAACTCTATTGCTACAATACGAAGACATCTGCAAACGCTATTCCCTAGCAAGGAATAGTCGCATTTACACTCTTTTGAAGTGAATAGGAGGTATACATGACACTTCCCAATGAACATTATATGTTATTATGAAACATAGAAGTAAGATGCGATATCGCGTTTTAAGAAGAATTACAACTCTACTGCTACGATACGTAGACATCTGCAAACGCTATTTCCTAGCAAGGATTAGTCGCATTTACATGCTGTTGAAGCGAATGCAAGGTATACATGTCACTTCGCAATGAATATTGTACCTTATCACGAAACATAGAAATGAGATGTGATATCGCATTCTAAGAAGCATTAGAACACTATTGTTTCGATACGGAGACATCTGCAAATGCTGTTTCCTAGCAAGGAATTGTGGCATTTACATTCTTTTGAAGTGTATACGAGGTATACATGACACATCGCAATGAATATTATATCTTATCATGAAGCATAGATGTGAGATGCGATATCGCGTTTTAAGAAGCATTAGAACTCTATTGCTACGATACGTAGACATCTGCAAACGCTATTTCCTAGCATGCAAGTGTCGCACTTACATTCTTTTGAAGTGAATACGAGGTATACACAACACTCCAAAATGAATATTGTATCTTATCACGATACATAGAAATGAAATGCGACATCACGTTTTAAGAAGCATTACAACCCTATTGCTACGATACGTAGACATCTGCAAACAATATTTCCTAGCAAGGAAGTGTCGCATTTACATTCTTTTGATGTGAATACGAGGTATACATGACACTCCAAAATGAATATTATATCTTATCACTAACCATAGTAATGAAATGCGACATCTCGTTTTAAGAAGCATTAGAACTCTATTGCTACGATACGTAGACATCTGCAGACAATATTTCCTAGCAAGGAAGTGTCGCATTTACATTCTTTTGAAGTGAATACGAGGTATACATAACACTCCAAAATGAATATTATATCTTATCACTAAACATAGAAATGAAATGCGACATCTCGTTTTAAGAAGCATTAGAACTCTATTGCTACGATACGTAGACATCTGCAAACACTAATTCCTAGCATGTATGTGTCGCATTTACATCCTTTTGAAGTGAATACGAGGTATACATAACAATCCAAAATGAATATTATATCTTATCACAAACATAGAAATGAAATGCGACATCACGTTTTAAGAAGCATTAGAACTCTTTTGCTAGGATACGTAGACATCTGCAAACAATATTTCCTAGCAAGGAAGTGTCGCATTTACATTCTTTTGAAGTGAGTACGAGGTATACATAACACTCCAAAATGAATATTATATCCTATCACTAAACATAGAAATGAAATGCGACATCTCGTTTTAAGAAGCATTAGAACTCTATTGCTACGATACGTAGACATCTGCAAACGCTATTTCCTAGCATGTATGTGTCGCATTTACATTCTTTTGAAGTGAATACGAGGTATACATGACCCTTCGCAATGGATATTATACCTTATCATGAAACATAGAAGTGCGATGCGATATCGCGTTTTAGGAAGCATTACAACTCTATTGCTACGATACGTAGACATCTGCAAACGCTATTTCCTAGCATATAAGTGTAGCAATTACATTCTTTCGAATTGAATACGAGGCAAACATGACACTTCGCAATGAATATTATACCTTATCATGAAACATAGATGTGAGATGCGATATCACGTTTTAAGAAGCATTAGAAGCCTATTGCTACGATACGTAAACATCTGCAAACAATATTTCCTAGCAAGGAAGTGTCGCATTTACATTCCTTTGAAGTGAATACGAGGTATACATAACACTCCAAAATGAATATTATATCTTATCACGAAACATAGAAATGAAATGCGACATCTCGTTTTAAGAAGCATTAGAACTCTATTGCTACGATACGAAGACATCTGCAAACGCTATTTCCTAGCAAGGAAGTGTCGCATTTACATTCACTTGAAGTGAATGCGAGGTATACATAACACTCCAAAATGAATATTATATCTTATCATGAAACATAGTAGTGAGATGCGATATCGCGTTTTAGGAAGCATTACAACTCTATTGCTACGATACGTAGACACCTGCAAACGCTATTTCCTAGCATGGAAGTGTCGCATTTACATTCTTCTGAAGTGAATACGAGATATACTTGTCACTTCGCAAAGAATATTATATCCTATCATGAAACATAGGAATGAGGTGCTATATCGAGTTTTGAGAAGCATTAGAACTCAATTGCTAATATACGTAGACATCTGCAAACGCTATTTCCTAGCATGGAAGTGCCGCATTTACATTCTCTTGAAGTGAATACGAGGTATACATAACACTCCAAAATGAATATTATATCTTATCACGAAGCATAGAAATGAAATGCGACATCTCGTTTTAAGAAGCATTAAAACTCTATTGCTACGATACGTAAACATCTGCAACCGCTATTTCCTATCATGGAAGCGTCGCGTTTACATTCCTTTGAAGTGAATACGAGATATACATGACACTTCGCAATGAATATTATATCCTATCATGAAACATAGATGTGAGATGCGATATCGCGTTTTAGGAAGCATTAGAACTCTATTGCTACGATCCGTAGAGATCTGCAAACGCTATTTCCTAGCATGGAAGTGTCGCATTTACATTCTTTTGAAGTGAATACGAGGTATACGTTACACTCTACAATGAATATTATACCTTATCACGAAACATAGAAATGAAATGCGACATCTCGTTTTAAGAAGCATTAGAACACTATTGCTGCGATACGTAGACATCTGCAAACGCTATTTCCTAGCATGGAAGTGTCACATTTACATTCTTTTGAAGTGAATACGAGGTATACATAACACTCCAAAATGAATATTATATCTTACCACGAAACATAGAAGTGAAATGCGACATCACGTTTTAAGAAGCATTAGAACTCTATTGCTAGGACACGTAGACATCTGCAAACAATATTTCCTAGCAAGGAAGTGTCGCATTTACATTCTCTTGAAGTGAATACGAGGTATACATAACACTCCAAAATGAATATTATATCTTATCACTAAACATAGAAATGAAGTGCGACATCTCGTTTTAAGAAGCATTAGAACTCTATTGCTACGATACGAAGACATCTGCAAACGCTATTCCCTAGCAAGGAATAGTCGCATTTACACTCTTTTGAAGTGAATAGGAGGTATACATGACACTTCCCAATGAACATTATATGTTATTATGAAACATAGAAGTAAGATGCGATATCGCGTTTTAAGAAGAATTAGGACCCTATTGCCTCGATGCGGAGACATCTACAACGCTATTTCCCAGGATGGAAACGTCGCAATTACATTCTTTTGAAGTGAATACGAGGTATACATGACAGTTCGCAATGTATATTATATCTTATCAGGAAACATAGAAATGAGATGCGATAACGCATTTTAAGAAGCATTACAACTCTACTGCTACGATACGTAGACATCTGCAAACGCTATTTCCTAGCAAGGATTAGTCGCATTTACATGCTGTTGAAGCGAATGCAAGGTATACATGTCACTTCGCAATGAATATTGTACCTTATCACGAAACATAGAAATGAGATGTGATATCGCATTCTAAGAAGCATTAGAACACTATAGTTTCGATACGGAGACATCTGCAAATGCTGTTTCCTAGCAAGGAATTGTGGCATTTACATTCTTTTGAAGTGTATACGAGGTATACATGACACATCGCAATGAATATTATATCTTATCATGAAACATAGAAGTGAGATGCGATATCGCGTTTTAAGAAGCATTAGAACTCTATTGCTACGATACGTAGACATCTGCAAACGCTATTTCCTAGCAAGGAAGTGTCGCATTTACATTCTTTTGATGTGAATACGAGGTATACATGACACTCCAAAATGAATATTATATCTTATCACTAACCATAGTAATGAAATGCGACATCTCGTTTTAAGAAGCATTAGTACTCTATAGCTACGATACGTAGACATCTGCAAACGCTATTTCCTAGCATGGAAGTGTCGCATTTACATTCTTTTGAAGTGAATACGAGATATACATGACACTTCGCAAAGAATATTATATCTTATCATGAGACATAGGAATGAGGTGCTATATCTCGTTTTGAGAAGCATTAGAACTCTATTGCTAATATATGTAGACATCTGCAAACGCTATTTCCTAGCATGGAAGTGTCGCAATTACATTCCCTTGAAGTGAATACGAGGTATACATAACACTCCAAAATGAATATTATATCTTATCACGAAACATAGGAATGAAATGCGACATCTCGTTTTAAGAAGCATTAGAACTCTATTGCTACGATCCGTAGACATCTGCAAACGCTACTTCCTAGCATGGAAGTGTCGCATTTACATTCTTTTGAAGTGAATACGAGATATACATAACATTCTACAATGAATATTATACCTCATCACGAAACATAGAAATGAAATGCGACATCTCGTTTTAAGAAGCATTAGAACACTATTGCTGCGATACGTAGACATCTGCAAACGCTATTTCCTAGCAAGGAATTGTGGCATTTACATTCTTTTGAAGTGGGTACGAGGTATACATAACACTCCAAAATGAATACTATATCATATCACGAGACATAGAAATGAAATGCGACATCCTGTTTTAAGAAGCATTAGAACTCTATAGCTACGATACGAAGACATCTGGAAACGCTATTCCCTAGCAAGGAATTGTGGCATTTACATTCTTTTGAAGTGTATACGAAGTATACATGACACATCGCAATGAATATTATATCTCATCACGAAACATAGAAATGAAATGCGACATCACGTTTTAAGAAGCATTAGAACTCTATTGCTAGGATACGTAGATATCTGCAGACAATATTTCCTAGCAAGGAAGTGTCGCATTTACATTCTTTTGAAGTGAATACGAGGTATACATAACACTCCAAAATGAATATTATATCTTATCACTAAACATAGAAATGAAATGCGACATCACGTTTTAAGAAGCATTAGAACTCTTTTGCTAGGATACGTAGACATCTGCAAACAATATTTCCTAGCAAGGAAGTGTCGCATTTACATTCTTTTGAAGTGAGTACGAGGTATACATAACACTCCAAAATGAATATTATATCCTATCACTAAACATAGAAATGAAATGCGACATCTCGTTTTAAGAAGCATTAGAACTCTATTGCTACGATACGTAGACATCTGCAAACGCTATTTCCTAGCATGTATGTGTCGCATTTACATTCTTTTGAAGTGAATACGAGGTATACATGACCCTTCGCAATGAATATTATATCTTATCATGAAACATAGAAGTGCGATGCGATATCGCGTTTTAGGAAGCATTACAACTCTATTGCTACGATACGTAGACATCTGCAAACGCTATTTCTTAGCATGCAAGTGTCGCACTTACATTCTTTTGAAGTGAATACGAGGTATACATGACACTTCGCAATGAATATTATATCTTATCATGAAACATAGGAGTGAGATGTGATATCGCATTTTAGGAAGCATTAGAACTCTAATGCTACGATACGTAGACAACGGCAAACGCTATTTCCTAGCATGTAAGCGTCGCATTTACATTCTTTTGAAGTGAATACGAGGTATACATAACACTCTACAATGAATATTATACCTTATCACGAAACATAGAAATGAAATGCGACATCTCGTTTTAAGAAGCATTAGAACACTATTGCTGCGATACGTAGACATCTGCAAACGCTATTTCCTAGCATGGAAGTGTCACATTTACATTCTTTTGAAGTGAATACGATGTATACATAACACTCCAAAATGAATATTATATCTTATCACTAAACATAGAAATGAAATGCGACATCTCGTTTTAAGAAGCATTAGAACACTATTGCTGCGATACGTAGACATCTGCAAACGCTATTTCCTAGCATGGAAGTGTCACATTTACATTCTTTTGAAGTGAATACGGGGTATACAAAACACTCCAAAATGAATATCATATCTCATCACGAAGCACAGACATGAAATGCGATATCGCGTTTTAGGAAGCATTAGAACTCTATTGCTACGATCCGTAGACATCTGCAAACGCTATTTCCTAGCATGGAAGTGTCGCATTTACATTTCTTTGAAGTGAATACGAGGTATACATGACACTTCGTAATGAATATTATATCTTATCATGAAACATAGAAGTGTGATGCGATATCACGTTTTAGGAAGCATTAGAACTCTATTGCTTCGATACGTAGACATCTGCAAACGCTATTTCCTAGCATGTATGTGTCGCATTTACATTCTTTTGAAGTGAGCACGAGGTATGCATGACCCTTCGCAATGAATATTATATCTTATCATGAAACATAGAAGTGAGATGCGATATCGCGTTTTGGGAAGCATTAGAACTCTATTGCTACGATCCGTAGACATCTGCAAACGCTATTTCCTAGCATGGAAGTGTCGCATTTACATTTCTTTGAAGTGAATACGAGGTATACATGACACTTCGCAATGAATATTATATCTTATCATGAAACATAGAAGTGTGATGCGATATCACGTTTTAGGAAGCATTAGAACTCTATTGCTTCGATACGTAGACATCTGCAAACGCTATTTCCTAGCATCTATGTGTCGCATTTACATTCTTTTGAAGTGAATACGAGGTATACATGACCCTTCGCAATGAATATTATATCTTATCATGAAACATAGAAGTGCGATGCGATATCGCGTTTTAGGAAGCATTACAACTCTATTGCTACGATACGTAGACATCTGCAAACGCTATTTCTTAGCATGCAAGTGTCGCACTTACATTCTTTTGAAGTGAATACGAGGTATACATGACACTTCGCAATGAATATTATATCTTATCATGAAACATAGGAGTGAGATGTGATATCGCATTTTAGGAAGCATTAGAACTCTAATGCTACGATACGTAGACAACGGCAAACGCTATTTCCTAGCATGTAAGCGTCGCATTTACATTCTTTTGAAGTGAATACGAGGTATACATAACACTCTACAATGAATATTATACCTTATCACGAAACATAGAAATGAAATGCGACATCTCGTTTTAAGAAGCATTAGAACACTATTGCTGCGATACGTAGACATCTGCAAACGCTATTTCCTAGCATGGAAGTGTCACATTTACATTCTTTTGAAGTGAATACGATGTATACATAACACTCCAAAATGAATATTATATCTTATCACTAAACATAGAAATGAAATGCGACATCTCGTTTTAAGAAGCATTAGAACACTATTGCTGCGATACGTAGACATCTGCAAACGCTATTTCCTAGCATGGAAGTGTCACATTTACATTCTTTTGAAGTGAATACGGGGTATACAAAACACTCCAAAATGAATATCATATCTCATCACGAAGCACAGACATGAAATGCGATATCGCGTTTTAGGAAGCATTAGAACTCTATTGCTACGATCCGTAGACATCTGCAAACGCTATTTCCTAGCATGGAAGTGTCGCATTTACATTTCTTTGAAGTGAATACGAGGTATACATGACACTTCGTAATGAATATTATATCTTATCATGAAACATAGAAGTGTGATGCGATATCACGTTTTAGGAAGCATTAGAACTCTATTGCTTCGATACGTAGACATCTGCAAACGCTATTTCCTAGCATGTATGTGTCGCATTTACATTCTTTTGAAGTGAGCACGAGGTATGCATGACCCTTCGCAATGAATATTATATCTTATCATGAAACATAGAAGTGAGATGCGATATCGCGTTTTGGGAAGCATTAGAACTCTATTGCTACGATCCGTAGACATCTGCAAACGCTATTTCCTAGCATGGAAGTGTCGCATTTACATTTCTTTGAAGTGAATACGAGGTATACATGACACTTCGCAATGAATATTATATCTTATCATGAAACATAGAAGTGTGATGCGATATCACGTTTTAGGAAGCATTAGAACTCTATTGCTTCGATACGTAGACATCTGCAAACGCTATTTCCTAGCATCTATGTGTCGCATTTACATTCTTTTGAAGTGAACACGAGGTATGCATGACCCTTCGCAATGAATATTATATCTTATCATGAAACATAGAAGTGAGATGCGATATCGCGTTTTGGGAAGCATTAGAACTCTATTGCTACGATCCGTAGACATCTGCAAACGCTATTTCCTAGCATGGAAGTGTCGCATTTACATTCTTTTGAAGTGAATACGAGGTATACATAACACTCTAAAATGAATATCATACCTTATCACGAAACATAGAAATGAAATGCGACATCTCGTTTTAAGAAGCATTAGAACACTATTGCTGCGATACGTAGACATCTGCAAACGCTATTTCCTAGCAATGAAGTGTCGCGTTTACATTCTTTTGAAGTGAATACGAGGTATACATAACACTTCAAAATGAATATTATATCTTATCACTAAACACAGAAATGAAATGCGATATCTCGTTTCAAGAAGCATTAGAATTCTATTGCTACGATACGTAGACATCTGCAAACGCTATTTCCTAGC
The DNA here is from genome assembly GCF_050948175.1 of Xylocopa sonorina. NCBI lineage: Eukaryota > Metazoa > Arthropoda > Insecta > Hymenoptera > Apidae > Xylocopa > Xylocopa sonorina. The sequence continues at coordinate 509,870 of NW_027490182.1, read as the reverse complement.
ATGGAAGTGTCACATTTACATTCTTTTGAAGTGAATACGGGGTATACATAACACTCCAAAATGAATATTATATCTCATCACGAAACATAGAAATGAAATGCGATATCGCGTTTTAGGAAGCATTAGAACTCTATTGCTACGATCCGTAGACATCTGCAAACGCTATTTCCTATCATGGAAGTGTCGCATTTACATTCGCTTGAAGTGTATGCGAGGTATAAGTGACACTTCGCAATGAATATTATTTCTTATCATGAAACATAGAAGTGAGATGCGATATCGCGTTTTAGGAAGCATTAGAACTCTATTGCTACCATCCGTAGACATCTGCAAACGCTATTTCCTAGCATGGAAGTGTCGCATTTACATTCTTTTGAAATGAATACGAGGTATACATAACACTCTACAATGAATATTATACCTTATCACGAAACATAGAAATGAAATGCGACATCTCGTTTTAAGAAGCATTAGAACACTATTGCTGCGATACGTAGACATCTGCAAACGCTATTTCCTAGAATGGAAGTGTCGCATTTACATTCTTTTGAAGGGAATACGAGATATACATGACACTTCGCAATGAATATTATATCTTATCATGAAACATAGAAATGAGATTCGATAGCCCGTTTCAGGAAGCATTAGAACTCTATTGCTTCGATACGTAGAGATCTGCAAACGCTATTTCCAAGCAAGGAAGTGTAGCATTTACATTCATTTGAAGTGCATGCGAGGTATACATAACACTTCGCAATGAATATTATATCTTATCATGAAACATAGAAATGAGATGCGATATCGCATTTTAAGAAGCATTAGAACACTATTGTTTCGATACGGAGACATCTGCATACGCTATTTCCTAGCAAGGATTAGTCGCATTTACATTCGGTTGTAGCGAATGCAAGGTATACCTGACAGTTCGCAATGAATATTATATCTTATCATGAAACAAAGAAGTGAGATGCAATATCGCGATTTAAGAAGCATTAGAACTCCATTTCTACGTGACATAGACATCTGCAAACGCTGTCTCCTAGAGAGGAAGTGTCGCAGTTACGATCATTTGAAGTGAATTCGAGGTATACAATACACTGCACAATGAATATTATATCTTATCATGAAACATAGAAATGAGATGCAATATCGCGTTTTAAGAAGCATTGGAACTCTATTGCTACGATACGTAGACATCTGCAAACGCCACTTCCTGGCAAGGAAGTGTCGCATTTACATTCTTTTGAAGTGAATACGAGGTATACATGACACTTCGCAATGAATATTATATCCTCTCATGAGACATAGAAATGAGGTGCGATATCGCGTTTTAACGAACATTAGAACTCTATAGCTACGATACAGAGATATCTGGGAACGTAATTTCCTAGAAAGGAAATGTTGCATTTACATCCTTCTGAAGTGAATACGAGGTATACATGGCTCTTCGCAATGAATATTATATCTTATCATGAAACATAGGAATTAGTTGCGATATCGCAATATAAGAAGCATTAGAACACTATTGCTTCGATACGTAGACATCTGCAAACGCCACTTCCTAGCAAGAAAGTGTCGCATTTACATTCATTTGAAGTGTATCCGAGGTATACATGACACTTCGCAATGAGTATTATATCTTATCATGAAACATTGCAGAGCGATGCAATATCTGGTTTTAAGAAGCATTGGAACGCTATTGCTTCGATACGTAGACATCTGAAAACTCCTTTTTCTAGCAAGGAAGTATCGCATTCACATTCATTTGAAGTGAATACGAGGTATACATGCCACTCCGCAATGAATATTATATCTTATCGTGAAACATAGAAATGAGATGCGATGTCTCGTTTTAAGAAGCATTAGAACTCTATTGCTTCGATACTTAGACATCTGCAAACGCTATTTCCTAGCAAGGAAGTGTCGCATTTACATTCATTTGAAGTGTATCCGAGGTATGCATGACACTTCGCAATGAATATTATATCTTATCATGAAACATAGGAAGGAGATGCGATATCTCGTTTTGGGAAGCATTGGAACTGCATTGCTACGATACGTCGACATCTGCAAACGCTATTTCCTAGCAAGGATGTGTCGCATTTACATTCTTCTGAAGTGAATACGAGGTATACATGACACATCGCAATGAATATTATATCTTATCATGAGACATAGATGTGAGATGCGATATCGCGCTTCAAGAAGCATTAGTACTCTATTGCTTCGATACATAGACATCTGGAAACGCTACTTCCTAGCATGGAAGTGTCGTATTTACATTCCTCTATAGCGAGTACGAGGTATACGTAACACTGCACAATGAATATTATATCTTATCATGAACCATAGAAATGAAATGCGATATCGCGACATAAGAAGCATTAGAACACTATTGCTTCGATACCTGGACATCAGCAAACACTACTTCCTTGCAAGGAAGTGTCGCATTTACATTCATTTGAAGTGTATCCGAGGTATACATAACAATTCGCAATGAATATCATATCTTATCATGAAACATAGAAATGAGATATGATATCTCGTTTTAAGAAGCATTATAACCCTATTGCTACGATACGTAGACATCTGCAAACGCTATTTCCTAGCAAGAAAGTGTCGCATTTGCATTCTTTTGAAGTGTATACGAGGTATACATGACACTCGCAATGAATATTATATCTTATCATGAAACATAGAAATTAGATGCGATATCGCGATATAAGAAGCATTAGAACACTATTGCTTCTCAAAACGCGATATCGCAACTCATTCCTATGTTTCATGATAAGATATAATATTCATTGCGATGTGTCATGTACATCTCGTTTTCACTTCAAAAGAATGTAAATGCGAAACTTCCATGCTAGGAAATAGCGTTTGCAGATGTCGACGTGTCGTAGCAATAGAGTTCTATTGCTTCTTAAAACGCCATATCGCATCTCACTTCTATGGTTCATGATAGGATATAATATTCTTTGCGAAGTGTCATGTATACCTCGTACTCACATCGCAAGAATGTAAATGCGACACTTCCCTGCTAGGAAATAGCGTTTGCAGATGTCTACCTATCGTAGCAATAGAGTTCTAATGCTTCTTAAAACGAGATGTCGCATTTCATTTATATGTTTCGTAATAAGATATAGTATTCATTGTGGAGTGTTATGTATACCTCGAATTCACTTGAAAAGGATGTAAGTGCGACACTTCCGTGCTAGGAAATAGCGTTTGCAGATGTCTACGGATCACAGCAATAGAGTACTTATGCTTCTTAAAACGAGATGTCGTATTTCATTCCTATGTTTCATGATCAGATATAATATTCATTGCGAAGTGTCATGTATACCTCGTATTCACTTCAAATGAATGTAAATTGCGAAACTTCCATGTTAGGAAATAGCGTTTGCAGATGTCTACGTATTGTAGCAAAATAGAGTTCTAATGCTTCTTAAAACGAGATGTCGCATTTCATTTCTATGTTTCGTGATAAGATATAATATTCATTGCGAAGTGTCATGTATACCTCGATTTCACATCACAGGAATGTAAATGCGACACTTTCCTGCTAGGAAATATTGTTTGCAGATGTCTACGTATCACAGCAATAGAGTACTAATGCTTCATAAAACGAGATGTCGTATTTCATTTCTATGATTCGTAATAAGATATAATATTCATTGTGTAATGTTATGCAAACCTCGTATTCACTTCAATGGAATGTTTAGTGCGACATTTCCTTGCTAGGAAATAGAGTTTCCAGATGTCTACGTATATTAGCAATAGAATTCTAATGCTTCTCAAATCGCGATATAGCACCTCATTCCTATGTTTCATGATAAGATATAATATTCGTTGCGAAGTGTCATGTATATCTCGTATTCACTTCAAAAGAATGTAAATGCGACACTTCCATGCTAGGAAATAGCGTTTGCAGATGTCTACGTATCGTAGCAATAGAGTTCTAATGCTTCCTAAAAGGCGATATCGCATCTCACTTCTATGTTTCATGATAAGATATAGTATTCATTGCGAACTGTCATGTATACCTCGTATTCACTTCAAAGCAATGTAAATGCGTAACTTCCATGCTAGCAAACAGCGATTGCAGATGTCTACGTATCGTAGCAATAGAGTTCTAATGCTTCTTAAAATGAGATGTCGCATTTCATTTCTATGTTTTGTGATAAGATATAATATTCATTGTGGAGTGTTATGTATACCTCGTGTTCACTTCAATAGAATGTAAATGCGACACTTCCTTGCTAGGAAATAACATTTGCAGATGTCTACGCATCGTAGCAATAGAGTTCTAGTGCTTCTTAAATCGCGATATCGCATCTCGCTTCTATGTTTCGAAATAAGATATAATATTCATTGCGAAGTGTCATGTATACCTCGTATTAACTTCAAAAGAATGTAAATGCGGCATTTCCATGCTAGGAAATAACGTTTGCAGATGTCTACGTATCGTAGCAATAGAGTTCTAATGCTTCTTAAAAAGCGATATCGCGTCTCACTTCTATGTTTCATGATAAGATATAATATTCTTTGCGAAGAGTCATGTATACCTCGTACTCACATCACAAGAATGTAAATGCGACACATCCCTGCTAGGAAATAGCGTTTGCAGATGTCTACGTATCGTAGCAATAGAGTACCAATGCTTCTTAAAACGCAATATCGCATCTCACTGCTATGTTTCATGATAAGATATATTGTTCATTATGGAGTATTATGTATACCTCGTATTCACTTCAAAAAAATGTAAGCACGACCCTTCCATGCAAGCAAATAGCCTTTGCAGATGTCTACGTATCGTAGCAATAGAGTTCTAATGCTTCTTAGAACGCGATATCGCATCTCACTTCTATGTTTCGTGATAAGATATAATATTCATTGTGTAATGTTATGTATACCTCGTATTCACTTCAGTGGAATGTAAGTGCGACATTTCCTTGCTAAAAAATAGAGTTTGCTGTTGTCTACGTATATTAGCAATAGAGTTCTAATGCTTCTCAAAACGCGATATAGCACCTCATTCCCATGTTTCATGATAAGATATAATATATATTGCGAAGTGTCATGTATATCTCGTATTCACTTCAAAAGAATGTAAATGCGACACTTCCATGCTAGGAAATATTGTTTGCAGAAGTCTACGGATCACAGCAATAGAGTACTAATGCTTCTTAAAACGAGATGCCGTATTTCATTTCTATGATTCGTAATAAGATATAATATTCATTGTGTAATGTTATGCAAACCTCGTATTCACTTCAATGGAATGTTTAGTGCGACATTTCCTTGCTAGGAAATAGAGTTTGCAGATGTCTACGTATATTAGCAATAGAATTCTAATGCTTCTCAAATCACGATATAGCACCTCATTCCTATGTTTCATGATAAGATATAATATTCGTTGCGAAGTGTCATCTATATCTCGTATGCACTTCAAAAGAATGTAAATGCGACACTTTCATGCTAGGAAATAGCGTTTGCAGATGTCTACGTATAATAGCAATAGAGTTCTAATGCTTCCTAAAACGCGATATCGCATCTCACTACTATGTTTCATGATAAGATATAGTATTCATTGCGAACTGTCATGTATACCTCGTATTCACTTCAAATGAATGTAAATGCGGAACTTCCATGCTAGGAAATAGCGTTTGCAGATGTCTACGTATCGTAGCAATAGATTTCTAATGCTTCTTAGAACGCGATATCGCATCTCACTTCTATGTTTCATGATAAGATATAATATTCATTGCGAAGTGTCATGTATACCTCGTATTCACTTTAAAAGAATGAAAATGCGACACTTCCTTGCTAGGAAATAGCGTTCGCAGATGTCTACGTATCGTAGCAATAGAGTACTAATGCTTCCTAAAACGAGATGTCGTATTTCATTTCTATGTTTCGTAATAAGATATAATATTCATTGTGGAATGTTATGTATACCTCGCATTCACTTCAAGAGAATGTAAATGCCACACTTCCTTGCTAGGAAATAACACTTGGAGATGTCTACGCATCGTAGCAATAGAGTTCTAGGGCTTCTTAAATCGCGATATCGCATCTCACTTCTATGTTTCGAGATAAGATATAATATTCATTGCGAAGTGTCAAGTATACCTCGTATTAACTTCAGAAGAATGTAAATGCGGCATTTCCATGCTAGGAAATAGCGTTTGTAGATGTCTACGTATCGTAGCAATAGAGTTCTAATGCTTCTTAAATCGCAATATCGGATCTCACTGCTATGTTTCTTGATAAGATATAATATTCATTATGGAGTATTATCTATACCTCGTATTCACTTCAACAAAATGTAAACACGACCCTTCCATGCTAGGAAATAGACTTTGCAGATGTCTACGTATCGTAGCAATAGAGTTCTAATGCTTCTTACAACGCGATATCGCATCTCTCTTCTATGTTTCATGATAAGATATAGTATTCATTGCGAAGTGTCATGTATTACTCGTATTCACTTCATAAGAATGTAAATGCGACACATCCATGCAAGGAAATAGCGATAGCAGATATCTCCGCATCGAGGCAATAGGGTTCTAATGCTTCTTAATACGCGATATTGCATATCCTTTCTAGGTTTCATGATAAGATATAATATTCATTGCGAAGTGTCATGTACACCACGTATTCACTACAAAAGAATGTAAATGCAACACTTCCATGCTAGGAAATAGCGTTTGCAGATGTCTACGCTTCGTGGCTATAGAGTTCTAAAGCTTCTTAAACCTCGATATCGCATCTGTCTTCAATGTTTCATGATAAGATATAATATTCATTGCGAAGTGCCATGTATACCTCGTATTCACTTCAAAAGAATGTAAATGCGACTATTCCTTGCTAGGAAATAGCGTATTCAGATGTCTACGTATCGTAGCAATAGAGTTCTAATGCTACATAAGTCGCGATATCGCATCTCATTTCTATGTTTCGTGATAAGATACAATATTCATTGCGAAGTGTCATGTACACCTCGTATTCACTTCAAAAGAAAGTAAATGCGACTATTGCTAGGCTAGGAAATAGTGTTTGCAGATGTCTACGTATCGCAGCAATAGAGTTCTAATGCTACTTAAATCGCGATATCGCATCACACTTATATGTTTCGTGATAAGATATAACATTCATTGCGAAATGTCATGTATACCTCGTATTCACTTCAAAAGAATGTAAGTGCGACACTTCCATGCTAGGAAATAGCGTTTGCAGATGTCCACGTATCGTAGCAATAGAGTTCTAATGCTACTTAAATCGCGATATGACACCCCATTTATATGTTTCGTGATAAGATATAATATTCATTGCGAAGTGTCATGTATACATCGTATTCACTACAAAAGAATGTAATTCCGACACTTCCATGCTAGGAAATAACGTTTGCAGATGTCTCCGCGTCGAGGCCATAGAGTTCTAATGCTTCTTAGAACGCGATATCGCATCTCTCTTCTATGTTTCATGATAAGATATAATATCCATTGAGAAGTGTCATGTATACCTCCTCTTCTATCCAAACAAATGTAACTGCGACACTTCCTTGCTAGGAAATGGCGTATTCAGATGTCTACGTATCGTAGCAATAGCGTTCTAGTGCTACTTGAATCGCGATATCGCAACCCACTTATATAGTTTTCGTGATAAGATATAATATTCATTGCGAAATGTCATGTATACCTCGTATTCACTTCGAAAGAATGTAAATGCGACACTTCCATGCTAGGAAATAGCGTCTGCAGATGTCTACGCGTCGAGGCAATAAGATTCTAATGCTTCTTAGAACGCGATATCGCATCTCACTTCTATGTTTCGTGATAAGATATAATATTCACTGCGAGGTGTCATGTACACCTCGTATTCACATCAAAAGAATGTAAATGCGACTATTCCTTGCTAGGGCATAGCGTTTGCAGATGCCTACGTATGGTAGCAATAGAGTTCTAATGCTTCTTAGATCGCGATATCGCATCTCATATTTATGTTTCGTGATAAGTTATAATATTCATTCCGAAGTGTCATGTAAACCTCGAATTCATTTCAAAAGAATGTAAATGCGACTATGGCTTGCTAGGAAATAGCGTTTGCAGATATCTCCACATCGAGGCAATAGGTTTCTAATGCTTCTTATATCGCGATATCGCATCTCATTTATATGTTTCGTGATAAGATATAATATTCATTGCGAAGTGTCATGTATACCTCGTATTCACATCTAAAGAATGTAAATGCGACTATTGCTTGCTAGGAAATAGCGTTTGCAGATGTCTACGTATCGTAGCAATAGAGTTCTAATGCTGCACAAATCGCGATTTCGCATCTCATTTCTTTGTTTCGTGATAAGATATAATATTCATTGCGAAGTGTAATGTATACCTCGTATTCACTTCAAAAGAATGTAAATGCGACTACTGCTTGCTAGGAAATAGTTCCATGCTAGGAAATAGCGTTTGCAGATAGCTGCGCATCGAGGCAATAGGGATCTAATGCTTCTTAAAACGCGATATCGCATCTCTGTACTATGCTTCAGGATAAGATTTAATATTCATTGCGAAGTTTCATGTATACCTCGTATTCACTCCAAACAAATGTAAATGCGACACTTCTTTGCTAGGAAATAGCGTATTCAGATGTCTACGTATCGTAGCAATAGAGTTCTAATGCTGCTGAACTCGCGATATCGCATCTCATTTCTATGTTTCGTGATAAGATGTAATATTCATTGCGAAGTGTCACGTACACCTCGTATTCACTTCAAAAGAATGTAAATGCGACACTTCCATCCTAGGAAATAACGTCTGCAGATGTCTACGCGTCGAGGAAATAGAGATCTAATGCTTCTTACAACGCGATATCGCATCTCATTTCCATGTTTCGTGATAAGATATAATATTCACTGCGAGGTGTCATGTACACCTCGTATTCACTTCAAAAGAATGTAAATATAAACACTTCCATGCTAGCAAATAGCGTCTGCAGATGTCTACGCGTCGAGGCAATAAGGTTCTAATGCCTCTTAAAACGCGATATCGCATCTCACTTCTATGATTCATGATGTGATATAATATTCATTGCGAAGTGTCATGTATACCTCGTGTTGACATCAAAAGAATGTAAATGCGACTATTCCTTGCTAGGAAATAGCGCTTGCAGATGCCTAGGTATCGTAGCAATAGAGTTCTAATGCTACTTAAATCGCGATATCGCATTTCATTTCTATGTTTCGTGATAAGATATAATATTCACTGCGAGGTGTCATGTACACCTCGTATTCACATCAAAAGAATGTAAATGCGACTATTCCTTGCTAGGGTATAGCGTTTGCAGATGCCTACGTATCGTAGCAATAGTGTTCTAATGCTTCTTAGATCGCGATATCGCATCTCATATTTATGTTTCGTGATAAGTTATAATATTCATTCCGAAGTGTCATGTAAACCTCGAATTCATTTCAAAAGAATGTAAATGCGACTATTGCTTGCTAGGAAATAGCGTTTGCAGATATCTCCACATCGAGGCAATAGGTTTCTAATGCTTTTTATATCGCGATATCGCATCTCATTTATATGTTTCGTGATAAGATACAATATTCATTGCGAAGTGTCATGTATACTTCGTATTCACATCTAAAGAATGTAAATGCGACTATTGCTTGCTAGGAAATAGCGTTTGCAGATGTCTACGTATCGTAACAATAGAGTTCTAATGCTACACAAATCGCGATTTCGCATCTCATTTCTTTGTTTCGTGATAAGATATAATATTCATTGCGAAGTGTCATGTATATCTCGTATTCACTTCAAAAGAATGTAAATGCGACTACTGCTTGCTAGGAAATAGCGTTTGCAGATGTCTACGTATCGTAGCAATAGCGTTCTAATGCTACTTAAATCGCGATATCACATCTCATTTATATGTTTCGTGATAAGATATAATATTCATTGCCAAGTGTCATGTATACCTCGTATTCACTTCAAAAGAATGTAAGTGCGACACCTCCATGCTAGGAAATAGCGTTTGCAGATGTCTCCGCATCGAGACCGTAGAGTTCTAATGCTTCTTAAAACGCGATATCGCATCTCTCTTCTATGTTTCGTGATAAGATATAATATTCATTGCGAAGTGTCATGTATACCTCGTACTCACTTCAAAAAAATGTAAATGCCACTACTGCTTGCTAGGAAATAGCGTTTGTAGATGTCTACGTATCGTAGCAATAAAGTTCTAATGCTACTTAAATCGCGATATCGCATCACATTTGTATGTATCGTGATAAGATATAATATTCATTCCGAAGTGTCATGTATACCTCGTATTCTCCCCAAACGAATGTAAATGCAACACTTCCTTGCTGGGAAATGGCTTATTCAGATCTCTACGTATCGTAGCAATAGAATTCTAATGCTTCTTAAAACGCGATATCGCATCTCACTTCTATGTTTCATGATAAGATATAATATTCATTGCGGAGTGTCATGAATAGCTCGTGTTCACTTCAAAAGAATGTAAATGCGACACTTCGATGCTAGGAAATAGCGTCTGCAGATGTCTCCGCATCGAGGCCATAGATTTCTAATGCTTCTTAGAACGCGATATCGCATCTGTCTTCTATGTTTCATGATAAGATATAATATTTATTGCGAAGTGTCATGTATACCTCGCATTCACTACAAAAGAATGAAAATGCTACACTTCCATGCTAGGAAATAGCGTATACAGATGTCTACGTATCGTAGCAATAGAGTTCTAATGCTACTTAAATCGCGATATCGCTTCTCATTTCTATGTTTCGTGATAAGATATAATATTCATTGCGAAGTGTCATGAATACCTCGTATTCACTCCAAACGAATGTAAATGCGACATTTCCTTGCTAGGAAATAGCGTATTCAGATGTCTACTTATCGTAGCAATAGATTTCTAATGCTACTTAAATCGCGATATCGCATCTCTTTTCTATATTTCGTGCTAAGATATAATATTCATTGCGAAGTGTCATGTATACCTAGTATTCACTTCAAAAGAATGTAAATGCTACTATTGCTTGCTAGGAAATAGCGTTTGCAGATGTCTAAGTATCGTAGCAATAGCGTTCTAATGCTACTTAAATCGCGATATCGCATCTCATTTATATGTTTCGTGATAAGATATAATATTCATTGCCAAGTGTCATGTATACCTCGTATTCACTTCAAAAGAATGTAAGTGCGACACCTCCATGCTAGGAAATAGCGTTTGCAGATGTCTCCGCATCGAGACCGTAAAGTTCTAATGCTTCTTAAAACGCGATATCGCACCTCTCTTCTATGTTTCGTGATAAGATATAATATTCATTGCGAAGTGTCATGTATACCTCGTATTTACATCAAAAGAATGTAAATGCGACTATTCCTTGCTAGGAAATAGCGCTTGCAGATGCCTACGTATCGTAGCAATAGAGTTCTAATGCTGCTTAGGTCGCGATATCGCATCACATTTCTATGTTTCGTGATAACCTATAATATTCATTCCGAAGTGTCATGTAAACCTCGAATTCATTTCAAAAGAATGTAAATGCGACTATTGCTTGCTAGGAAATAGCGTTTGCAGATATCCCCACATCAAGGCAATAGGTTTCTAATGCTTCTTAAGACGCGATATCGCATCTCACTTATATGTTACATGATAAGATATAATATTCATTGCGAAGTGTCATGTATACCTCCTATTCACTCCAAACGAATGTAACTGCGAATCTCCCTTGCTAGGAAATAGCGTTTGCAGATTTCTACGTAGCGTAGCAATGGAGTTCTAATGCTTCGCAAAACGCGATATCGCATCTCATTTCTATGCTTCGTGATAAGATGCAATATTCAGTGCGAAGTGTCATGTATACCTCGTACTCACTTCAAAAGAATGTAAATGCGACACTTCCATGCTTGGAAATAGGGTCTGCAGATGTCTACGCGTCGAGGCAATAAGTTTCTAATGCTTCTTAAAACGCGATATCGCATCTCACTTCTATGATTCATGATAAGATATAATATTCATCGCGAAGTGTCACGTATACCTCGTATTCACTTGAAAAGAATGTAAATGCGACACTTCCTTGCTAGGAAATAGCGTATTCAGGTGTCTACGTATCGTAGCAATAGAGTTCTAATGCTACTTATATCGCGATATCGCATCTCATTTCTATGTTTCGTGATAAGATATAATATTCATTGCGAAGTGGCATGTATACCTCGTATTCACTTCAAAAGAATGTAAATGAGACTATTCCTTGCTAGGAAATAGCGTATTCAGATGTCTACGTATCGTAGCAATAAAGTTCTAATGCTACTTAAATCGCGATATGACACTTCATTTATATGTTTCGTGATAAGATATAATATTCATGGCGAAGTGTCATGTATACCTCGTATTCACTTCAAAGCAATGTAAGTGCGTCACTTCCATGCTAGGAAATAGCGTTTGCAGATGTCTCCGCATCGATGCCATAGATTTCTAATGCTTCTTAAAACGCGATATCGCATTTCTCTTCTATGTTTCATGATAAGATATAATATTCATTGCGAAGTGTCATGTACACCTCGCATTCACTACAAAAGAATGAAAATGCTACACTTCCATGCTAGGAAGTAGCGTATTCAGATGTCTACGTATCGTAGCAATAGAGCTCTAATGCTACTTAAATCGCGATATCGCTTCTCATTTCTATGTTTCATGATAAGATATAATATTCATTGCGAATTGTCATGTATACCTCGTATTCACTTCAAAAGAATGTAAATCCGACTATTCCTTCCTAGGAAATAGCGTTTGCAGATGCCAACGTATCATAGCAATAGAGTTCTAATGCTTCTTAAAGCGCGATATCGCATCTCACTTCTATGTCTCATGATAAGATATAATTTTCATTGCGAAGTGTCAAGTATACCTCGTATTCACTTCAAAAGAATGTAAATGCGACACTTCCTTGCTAGGAAATAGCGTATTCAGGTGTCTACGTATCGTAGCAATAGAGTTCTAATGCTACTTATATCGCGATATCGCATCTCATTTCTATGTTTCGTGATAAGATATAATATTCATTGCGAAGTGTCATGTATACCTCGTATTCACTTCAAAGCAATGTAAGTGCGTCACTTCCATGCTAGGAAATAGCGTTTGCAGATGTCTCCGCATCGATGCCATAGATTTCTAATGCTTCTTAAAACGCGATATCGCATTTCTCTTCTATGTTTCATGATAAGATATAATATTCATTGCGAAGTGTCATGTACACCTCGCATTCACTACAAAAGAATGAAAATGCTACACTTCCATGCTAGGAAGTAGCGTATTCAGATGTCTACGTATCGTAGCAATAGAGTTCTAATGCTACTTAAATCGCGATATCGCTTCTCATTTCTATGTTTCATGATAAGATATAATATTCATTGCGAATTGTCATGTATACCTCCTATTCACTCCAAACGAATGTAACTGCGAATCTCCCTTGCTAGGAAATAGCGTTTGCAGATGTCTACGTAGCGTAGCAATGGAGTTCTAATGCTTCGCAAAACGCGATATCGCATCTCATTTTTATGCTTCGTGATAAGATATAATGTTCATTGTGAAGTGTCATGTATACCTCGTGTTCACTTCAAAAGAATGTAAATGCGAATCTTACTTGCTAGGAAATAGCGTTTGCAGATGTCTACGTATCGTAGCAATGGAGTTCTAATGCTTCTCAAAACGCGATATCGCATCTCATTTCTATGCTTCATGATAAGATATAATATTCATTGCGAAGTGTCATGTATACCTCGTATTCACTTCAATAGAATGTAAATGCGACTATTCCTTGCTAGGAAATAGCGTATTCAGATGTCAACGTATCGTAGCAATAGAGTTCTAATGCTACTTAAATCGTGATATCGCAACTCATTTCTACGTTTCGTGATAAGATATAATATTCATTGCGAAGTGTCATGTATACCTCGTATTCACTTCAAAACAATGTAAGTGCGACACATCCATGCTAGGAAATAGCGTTTGCAGATGTCTCCGCATCGATGCCATAGAGTTCTAATGCTACTTAAATCGCGATATCGCTTCTCATTTCTATGTTTCATGATAAGATATAATATTCTTTGCGAAGTGTCATGTATACCTCGTATTCACTTCAAAAGAATGTAAATCCGACTATTCCTTGCTAGGAAATAGCGTTTGCAGATGCCAACGTATCATAGCAATAGAGTTCTAATGCTTCTTAGATCGCGATATAGCATCTCAAATCTATGATTCGTGATAAGTTATAATATTCATTCCGAAGTGTCATGTATACCTCGAATTCACTTCAAAGGAATGTAAGTGCCACACTTCCATGCTAGGAAATAGCGTTTGCAGATGCCTACATATCATAGCAATAGAATTCTAATGCTACTTAAATCGCGATATCGCATCTCTCTTCTATGGTTCGTGATAAGATATAATGTTCTTTGCGAAGTGTCATGTATACCTCGTATTCACTTCAAAAGAATGTAAATGCGAATCTTCCCTGCTAGGAAATAGCGTTTGCAGATGCCTACGTATCGTAGCAATAGAGTTCTAATGCTTCTTAGATCGCGATATCGCATCTCATTTCTATGTTTCGTGATAAGATATAATATTCATTCCGAAGTGTCATGCATACCACGAATTCCCTTCAAAATAATGTAAATGCGACACTTCCATGCTAGGAAATATCGTTTGCAGATAGCTGCGCATCGAGGCAATAGGGTTCTAATGCTTCTTAAAACGCGATATCGCATCTCTCTACTATGCTTCAGGATAAGATATAATATTCATTGCGAAGTGTCATGCATACCACCTATTCACTCCAAACGAATGCAAATGCGACACTTCCTTGCTAGGAAATAGCGTATTCAGATGTCTACGTATCGTAGCAATAGAGTTCTAATGCTACCTAAATCGCGATATCGCATCTCACTTCTATGTTTCGTGATAAGATATAATATTCATTGCGAAGTGCCATGCATACCACCTATTCACTCCAAACGAATGTAAATGCGACACTTCCTTGCTAGGAAATAGCGTCTGCAGATGTCTACGCATCGAGGCAATAGAGTTCTAATGCTTCTTAAATCGCAATATCGCATCTCACTGCTATGTTTCTTGATAAGATATAATATTCATTATGGAGTATTATCTATACCTCGTATTCACTTCAACAAAATGTAAACACGACCCTTCCATGCTAGGAAATAGACTTTGCAGATGTCTACGTATCGTAGCAATAGAGTTCTAATGCTTCTTACAACGCGATATCGCATCTCTCTTCTATGTTTCATGATAAGATATAGTATTCATTGCGAAGTGTCATGTATTACTCGTATTCACTTCATAAGAATGTAAATGCGACACATCCATGCAAGGAAATAGCGATAGCAGATATCTCCGCATCGAGGCAATAGGGTTCTAATGCTTCTTAATACGCGATATTGCATATCCTTTCTAGGTTTCATGATAAGATATAATATTCATTGCGAAGTGTCATGTACACCACGTATTCACTACAAAAGAATGTAAATGCAACACTTCCATGCTAGGAAATAGCGTTTGCAGATGTCTCCGCATCGAGGCCATAGAGTTCTAATGCTTATTAAAACGCGATATCGCATCTTTCTTCTATGTTTCATGATAAGATATAATATTCATTGCGAATTGTCATGTGTACCTCGTCTTTTCTTCAAACGAATGTAAATGCGACACTTCCTTGCTAGGAAATAGCGTTTGCAGATGTCTACGCTTCGTGGCTATAGAGTTCTAAAGCTTCTTAAACCTCGATATCGCATCTGTCTTCAATGTTTCATGATAAGATATAATATTCATTGCGAAGTGCCATGTATACCTCGTATTCACTTCAAAAGAATGTAAATGCGACTATTCCTTGCTAGGAAATAGCGTATTCAGATGTCTACGTATCGTAGCAATAGAGTTCTAATGCTACATAAGTCGCGATATCGCATCTCATTTCTATGTTTCGTGATAAGATACAATATTCATTGCGAAGTGTCATGTACACCTCGTATTCACTTCAAAAGAAAGTAAATGCGACTATTGCTAGGCTAGGAAATAGTGTTTGCAGATGTCTACGTATCGCAGCAATAGAGTTCTAATGCTACTTAAATCGCGATATCGCATCACACTTATATGTTTCGTGATAAGATATAACATTCATTGCGAAATGTCATGTATACCTCGTATTCACTTCAAAAGAATGTAAGTGCGACACTTCCATGCTAGGAAATAGCGTTTGCAGATGTCCACGTATCGTAGCAATAGAGTTCTAATGCTACTTAAATCGCGATATGACACCCCATTTATATGTTTCGTGATAAGATATAATATTCATTGCGAAGTGTCATGTATCCATGTATTCACTGCAAAAGAATGTAATTCCGACACTTCCATGCTAGGAAATAACGTTTGCAGATGTCTCCGCGTCGAGGCCATAGTGTTCTAATGCTTCTTAGAACGCGATATCGCATCTCTCTTCTATGTTTCATGATAAGATATAATATCCATTGAGAAGTGTCATGTATACCTCCTCTTCTATCCAAACAAATGTAACTGCGACACTTCCTTGCTAGGAAATGGCGTATTCAGATGTCTACGTATCGTAGCAATAGCGTTCTAGTGCTACTTGAATCGCGATATCGCAACCCACTTATATAGTTTTCGTGATAAGATATAATATTCATTGCGAAATGTCATGTATACCTCGTATTCACTTCGAAAGAATGTAAATGCGACACTTCCATGCTAGGAAATAGCGTCTGCAGATGTCTACGCGTCGAGGCAATAAGATTCTAATGCTTCTTAGAACGCGATATCGCATCTCACTTCTATGTTTCGTGATAAGATATAATATTCACTGCGAGGTGTCATGTACACCTCGTATTCACATCAAAAGAATGTAAATGCGACTATTCCTTGCTTGGGCATAGCGTTTGCAGATGCCTACGTATGGTAGCAATAGAGTTCTAATGCTTCTTAGATCGCGATATCGCATCTCATATTTATGTTTCGTGATAAGTTATAATATTCATTCCGAAGTGTCATGTAAACCTCGAATTCGTTTCAAAAGAATGTAAATGCGACTATGGCTTGCTAGGAAATAGCGTTTGCAGATATCTCCACATCGAGGCAATAGGTTTCTAATGCTTCTTATATCGCGATATCGCATCTCATTTATATGTTTCGTGATAAGATATAATATTCATTGCGAAGTGTCATTTATACCTCGTATTCACATCTAAAGAATGTAAATGCGACTATTGCTTGCTAGGAAATAGCGTTTGCAGATGTCTACGTATCGTAGCAATAGAGTTCTAATGCTGCACAAATCGCGATTTCGCATCTCATTTCTTTGTTTCGTGATAAGATATAATATTCATTGCGAAGTGTAATGTATACCTCGTATTCACTTCAAAAGAATGTAAATGCGACTACTGCTTGCTAGGAAATAGTTCCATGCTAGGAAATAGCGTTTGCAGATAGCTGCGCATCGAGGCAATAGGGATCTAATGCTTCTTAAAACGCGATATCGCATCTCTGTACTATGCTTCAGGATAAGATTTAATATTCATTGCGAAGTTTCATGTATACCTCGTATTCACTCCAAACAAATGTAAATGCGACACTTCTTTGCTAGGAAATAGCGTATTCAGATGTCTACGTATCGTAGCAATAGAGTTCTAATGCTGCTGAACTCGCGATATCGCATCTCATTTCTATGTTTCGTGATAAGATGTAATATTCATTGCGAAGTGTCACGTACACCTCGTATTCACTTCAAAAGAATGTAAATGCGACACTTCCATCCTAGGAAATAACGTCTGCAGATGTCTACGCGTCGAGGAAATAGAGATCTAATGCTTCTTACAACGCGATATCGCATCTCATTTCCATGTTTCGTGATAAGATATAATATTCACTGCGAGGTGTCATGTACACCTCGTATTCACTTCAAAAGAATGTAAATATAAACACTTCCATGCTAGCAAATAGCGTCTGCAGATGTCTACGCGTCGAGGCAATAAGGTTCTAATGCCTCTTAAAACGCGATATCGCATCTCACTTCTATGATTCATGATGTGATATAATATTCATTGCGAAGTGTCATGTATACCTCGTGTTGACATCAAAAGAATGTAAATGCGACTATTCCTTGCTAGGAAATAGCGCTTGCAGATGCCTAGGTATCGTAGCAATAGAGTTCTAATGCTACTTAAATCGCGATATCGCATTTCATTTCTATGTTTCGTGATAAGATATAATATTCACTGCGAGGTGTCATGTACACCTCGTATTCACATCAAAAGAATGTAAATGCGACTATTCCTTGCTAGGGTATAGCGTTTGCAGATGCCTACGTATCGTAGCAATAGTGTTCTAATGCTTCTTAGATCGCGATATCGCATCTCATATTTATGTTTCGTGATAAGTTATAATATTCATTCCGAAGTGTCATGTAAACCTCGAATTCATTTCAAAAGAATGTAAATGCGACTATTGCTTGCTAGGAAATAGCGTTTGCAGATATCTCCACATCGAGGCAATAGGTTTCTAATGCTTTTTATATCGCGATATCGCATCTCATTTATATGTTTCGTGATAAGATACAATATTCATTGCGAAGTGTCATGTATACTTCGTATTCACATCTAAAGAATGTAAATGCGACTATTGCTTGCTAGGAAATAGCGTTTGCAGATGTCTACGTATCGTAACAATAGAGTTCTAATGCTACACAAATCGCGATTTCGCATCTCATTTCTTTGTTTCGTGATAAGATATAATATTCATTGCGAAGTGTCATGTATATCTCGTATTCACTTCAAAAGAATGTAAATGCGACTACTGCTTGCTAGGAAATAGCGTTTGCAGATGTCTACGTATCGTAGCAATAGCGTTCTAATGCTACTTAAATCGCGATATCGCATCTCATTTATATGTTTCGTGATAAGATATAATATTCATTGCCAAGTGTCATGTATACCTCGTATTCACTTCAAAAGAATGTAAGTGCGACACCTCCATGCTAGGAAATAGCGTTTGCAGATGTCTCCGCATCGAGACCGTAGAGTTCTAATGCTTCTTAAAACGCGATATCGCATCTCTCTTCTATGTTTCGTGATAAGATATAATATTCATTGCGAAGTGTCATGTATACCTCGTACTCACTTCAAAAAAATGTAAATGCCACTACTGCTTGCTAGGAAATAGCGTTTGTAGATGTCTACGTATCGTAGCAATAAAGTTCTAATGCTACTTAAATCGCGATATCGCATCACATTTGTATGTATCGTGATAAGATATAATATTCATTCCGAAGTGTCATGTATACCTCGTATTCTCCCCAAACGAATGTAAATGCAACACTTCCTTGCTGGGAAATGGCTTATTCAGATCTCTACGTATCGTAGCAATAGAATTCTAATGCTTCTTAAAACGCGATATCGCATCTCACTTCTATGTTTCATGATAAGATATAATATTCATTGCGGAGTGTCATGAATAGCTCGTGTTCACTTCAAAAGAATGTAAATGCGACACTTCGATGCTAGGAAATAGCGTCTGCAGATGTCTCCGCATCGAGGCCATAGATTTCTAATGCTTCTTAGAACGCGATATCGCATCTGTCTTCTATGTTTCATGATAAGATATAATATTTATTGCGAAGTGTCATGTATACCTCGCATTCACTACAAACGAATGAAAATGCTACACTTCCGTGCTAGGAAATAGCGTATACAGATGTCTACGTATCGTAGCAATAGAGTTCTAATGCTACTTAAATCGCGATATCGCTTCTCATTTCTATGTTTCGTGATAAGATATAATATTCATTGCGAAGTGTCATGAATACCTCGTATTCACTCCAAACGAATGTAAATGCGACATTTCCTTGCTAGGAAATAGCGTATTCAGATGTCTACTTATCGTAGCAATAGATTTCTAATGCTACTTAAATCGCGATATCGCATCTCTTTTCTATATTTCGTGCTAAGATATAATATTCATTGCGAAGTGTCATGTATACCTAGTATTCACTTCAAAAGAATGTAAATGCTACTATTGCTTGCTAGGAAATAGCGTTTGCAGATGTCTAAGTATCGTAGCAATAGCGTTCTAATGCTACTTAAATCGCGATATCGCATCTCATTTATATGTTTCGTGATAAGATATAATATTCATTGCCAAGTGTCATGTATACCTCGTATTCACTTCAAAAGAATGTAAGTGCGACACCTCCATGCTAGGAAATAGCGTTTGCAGATGTCTCCGCATCGAGACCGTAAAGTTCTAATGCTTCTTAAAACGCGATATCGCACCTCTCTTCTATGTTTCGTGATAAGATATAATATTCATTGCGAAGTGTCATGTATACCTCGTATTTACATCAAAAGAATGTAAATGCGACTATTCCTTGCTAGGAAATAGCGCTTGCAGATGCCTACGTATCGTAGCAATAGAGTTCTAATGCTGCTTAGGTCGCGATATCGCATCACATTTCTATGTTTCGTGATAACCTATAATATTCATTCCGAAGTGTCATGTAAACCTCGAATTCATTTCAAAAGAATGTAAATGCGACTATTGCTTGCTAGGAAATAGCGTTTGCAGATATCCCCACATCAAGGCAATAGGTTTCTAATGCTTCTTAAGACGCGATATCGCATCTCACTTATATGTTACATGATAAGATATAATATTCATTGCGAAGTGTCATGTATACCTCCTATTCACTCCAAACGAATGTAACTGCGAATCTCCCTTGCTAGGAAATAGCGTTTGCAGATTTCTACGTAGCGTAGCAATGGAGTTCTAATGCTTCGCAAAACGCGATATCGCATCTCATTTCTATGCTTCGTGATAAGATGCAATATTCAGTGCGAAGTGTCATGTATACCTCGTACTCACTTCAAAAGAATGTAAATGCGACACTTCCATGCTTGGAAATAGGGTCTGCAGATGTCTACGCGTCGAGGCAATAAGTTTCTAATGCTTCTTAAAACGCGATATCGCATCTCACTTCTATGATTCATGATAAGATATAATATTCATCGCGAAGTGTCACGTATACCTCGTATTCACTTCAAAAGAATGTAAATGCGACACTTCCTTGCTAGGAAATAGCGTATTCAGGTGTCTACGTATCGTAGCAATAGAGTTCTAATGCTACTTATATCGCGATATCGCATCTCATTTCTATGTTTCGTGATAAGATATAATATTCATTGCGAAGTGGCATGTATACCTCGTATTCACTTCAAAGAATGTAAATGAGACTATTCCTTGCTAGGAAATAGCGTATTCAGATGTCAACGTATCGTAGCAATAGAGTTCTAATGCTACTTAAATCGTGATATCGCAACTCATTTCTACGTTTCGTGATAAGATATAATATTCATTGCGAAGTGTCATGTATACCTCGTATTCACTTCAAAACAATGTAAGTGCGACACATCCATGCTAGGAAATAGCGTTTGCAGATGTCTCCCGCATCGATGCCATAGAGTTCTAATGCTTCTTCAAACGCGATATTGCATTTCTCTTCTATGTTTCATGATAAGATATAATATTCATTGCGAAGTGTCATGTATACCTCGCATTCCACTACAAAAGAATGAAAATGCTACACTTGCATGCTAGGAAATAGCGTATTCAGATGTCTACGTATCGTAGCAATAGAGTTCTAATGCTACTTAAATCGCGATATCGCATTTCATTTCTATGTTTCGTGATAAGATATAATATTCACTGCGAGGTGTCATGTACACCTCGTATTCACTTCAAAAGAATGTAAATGCGACACTTCCTTGCTAGGAAATAGCGTATTCAGATGTCTACGTATCGTAGCAATAGAGTTCTAATGCTACTTAAATCGCTATATCGCTTCTCATTTCTATGTTTCATGATAAGATATAATATTCTTTGCGAAGTGTCATGTATACCTCGTATTCACTTCAAAAGAATGTAAATCCGACCTATTCCTTGCTAGGAAATAGCGTTTGCAGATGCCAACGTATCATAGCAATAGAGTTCTAATGCTTCTTAGATCGCGATATAGCATCTCAAATCTATGATTCGTGATAAGTTATAATATTCATTCCGAAGTGTCATGTATACCTCGAATTCACTTCAAAGGAATGTAAGTGCCACACTTCCATGCTAGGAAATAGCGTTTGCAGATGCTACATATCATAGCAATAGAATTCTAATGCTACTTAAATCGCGATATCGCATCTCTCTTCTATGGTTCGTGATAAGATATAATGTTCTTTGCGAAGTGTCATGTATACCTCGTATTCACTTCAAAAGAATGTAAATGCGAATCTTCCCTGCTAGGAAATAGCGTTTGCAGATGCCTACGTATCGTAGCAATAGAGTTCTAATGCTTCTTAGATCGCGATATCGCATCTCATTTCTATGTTTCGTGATAAGATATAATATTCATTCGAAGTGTCATGCATACCACGAATTCCTTCAAAAGAATGTAAATGCGACACTTCCATGCTAGGAAATATCGTTTGCAGATAGCTGCGCATCGAGGCAATAGGGTTTCTAATGCTTCTTAAAACGCGATATCGCATCTCTCTACTATGCTTCAGGATAAGATATAATATTCAATGCGAAGTGTCATGTGTACCTCGTATTCACCGTCCAAACGAATGTAAATGCGACACTTCCTTGCTAGGAAATAGCGTATTCAGATGTCTACGTATCGTAGCAATAGAGTTCTAATGCTACTTAAATCGCGATATCGCATCTCATATTCTATGTTTCGTGATAAGATATAATATTCATTGCGAAGTGTCATGCATACCACCTATTCACTCCAAACGAATGCAAATGCGACACTTCCTTGCTAGGAAATAGCGTATTCAGATGTCTACGTATCGTAGCAATAGAGTTCTAATGCTACCTAAATCGCGATATCGCATCTCATTTCTATGTTTCGTGATAAGATATAATATTCATTGCGAAGTGCCATGCATACCACCTATTCACTCCAAACGAATGTAAATGCGACACTTCCTTGCTAGGAAATAGCGTCTGCAGATGTCTACGCATCGAGGCAATAGAGTTCTAATGCTTCTTAAAACGCGATATCGCATCCCACTTCTATGTTTCATAATAAGATATAGTATTCATTGCGAAGTGTCCATGTATACCTCGTACTCACTTCAAAAGATGTAAATGCGACACTTCCATGCTAGAATAGGGTCTGCAGATGTCTCCGCATCGATGCCATAGAGTTCTAATGCTTTTTATAACGCGATATCGCATTTCTCTACTATGTTTCATGATAAGATATAACATTCATTGCGAAGTGTCATGTATACCTCGCATTCACTACAAAAGAATGAAATGCGACACTTCCCTTACTAGGAAATAGCGTAATCAGATGTCTACGTATCGTAGCAATACAGTTCTAATGCTACCTAAATCGCGATATCGCATCTCATTTCTATGTTTCGTGATAAGATATAATACTCATTGCGAAGTGCCATGCATACCACCTATTTACTCCAAACGAATGTAAATGCGACACTTCCTTGCTAGGAAATAGCGTCTGCAGATGTCTACGCATCGAGGCAATAGAGTTCTAATGCTTCTTAAAACGCGATATCGCATCCCAACTTCTATGTTTCATAATAAGATATAATATTCATTGCGAAGTGTCATGTATACCTCGTACTCACTTCAAAAGAATGTAAATGCGACACTTCCATGCTAGGAATATCGTTTGCAGATAGCTGCGCATCGAGGCAATAGGGTTCTAATGCTTCTTAAAACGCGATATCGCATCTCTCTACTATGCTTCAGGATAAGATATAATATTCATTGCGAAGTGTCATGTGTACCTCGTATTCACTCCAAACGAATGTAAATGCGACACTTCCTTGCTAGGAAATAGCGTATTCAGATGTCTACGTATCGTAGCAATAGAGTTCTAATGCTACTTAAATCGCGATATCGCATCTCATTTCTATGTTTCGTGATAAGATATAATATTCATTGCGAAGTGTCATGCATACCACCTATTCACTCCAAACGAATGCAAATGCGACACTTCCTTGCTAGGGAAATAGCGTATTCAGATGTCTACCGTATCGTAGCAATAGAGTTCTAATGCTACCTAAATCGCGATATCGCATCTCATTTCTATGTTTCGTGATAAGATATAATATTCATTGCGAAGTGCCATGCATACCACCTATTCACTCCAAACGAATGTAATGCGACACTTCCTTGCTAGGAAAATAGCGTCCTGCAGATGTCTACGCATCGAGGCAATAGAGTTCTAATGCATCTTAAAACGCGATATCGCATCCCACTTCTATGTTTCATAATAAGATATAATATTCATTGCGAAGTGTCATGTATACCTCGTACTCACTTCAAAAGAATGTAAATGCGACACTTCCATGCTAGGAAATAGGGTCTGCAGATGTCTCCGCATCGATGCCATAGAGTTCTAATGCTTTTTATAACGCGATATCGCATTTCTCTACTATGTTTCATGATAAGATATAACATTCATTGCGAAGTGTCATGTATACCTCGCATTCACTACAAAAGAATGAAAATGCGACACTTCCTTGCTAGGAAATAGCGTATTCAGATGTCTACGTATCGTAGCAATACAGTTCTAATGCTACCTAAATCGCGATATCGCATCTCATTTCTATGTTTCGTGATAAGATATAATACTCATTGCGAAGTGCCATGCATACCACCTATTTACTCCAAACGAATGTAAATGCGACACTTCCTTGCTAGGAAATAGCGTCTGCAGATGTCTACGCATCGAGGCAATAGAGTTCTAATGCTTCTTAAAACGCGATATCGCATCCCACTTCTATGTTTCATAATAAGATATAATATTCATTGCGAAGTGTCATGTATACCTCGTACTCACTTCAAAAGAATGTAAATGCGACACTTCCAGGCTAGGAAATAGGGTCTGCAGATGTCTCCGCATCGATGCCATAGAGTTCTAATGCTTTTTATAACGCGATATCGCATTTCTCTACTATGTTTCATGATAAGATATAACATTCATTGCGAAGTTTCATGTGTACCTCGCATTCACTTCAGAAGAATGTAAGTGCGTCACTTCCATGCTAGGAAATAGCGTTAGCAGATGTCTACGGGTCGAGGCAATAAGGTTCTAATGCTTCTTAAAACGCGATATCGCATCTCACATCTATGATTCATGATAAGATATATTATTCATTGCGAAGTATCATGTATACCTTGTATTTACTTCAAAAGAATGTAAATGCGATTATTCGTTGCTAGGAAGTAGCGTTCGCAGATACCTACGTATCGTAGCAATAGAGCTCTAATGCTGCTTAGATCGCGATATCGCATCTCATTTCTATGCTTCGTGATAAGATATAATATACATTGCGAAGTGACATGTACACCTCGTATTCACTACAAACGAATGTAAATGCGACACTTCCATGCTAGGAAATAGCGTCTATAGATCTCTACGCTTCGAGGCAATAGAGTTCTAATGCTTCTTCAAACGCGATATCGCATCTCACTTCTATGTTTCATGAGAAGGGATAATGTTCTTTGAGAAGTGTCATGTATACCTCGTATTCACTTCAAAAGAATGTATGTGCGACACTTCCATGCTATGAAATAGAGTTTGCAGATGTCTACGTATCGTAGCAATAAAGTTCTAATGCTACTTAAATTGCGATATCGCATCACATCTATATGTTTCCTGATAAGATATAATATTCATTGCGAAGTGTCTAGTATCCCTCGTATTCACTTCAGAAGAATGTAAATGCGACTATTGCTTGCTAGCAAATAGCGTTTGCAGATGTCTACGTATCGTAGCAATAGAGTTCTAATGCTACTTAAATCGCGATATCGCATCTCATTTGTATGTTTCGTGATAAGATATAATATTCATTGCGAAATGTCATGTATACCTCGTATTCACTTCAAAAGAATGTATGTGCGACACTTCCATGCCAGAAAATAGAGTTTGCAGTTGTCTCCGCATCGAGGCCATAGAGTTCTAAAGCTTCTTAACACGCGATATCGCATCCCTCTTCTGTGTTTCATGATAAGATATAATATTCATTGCGAAGTGTCATGCATACCTCGCATTCACTACAAAACAATGTAAATGCGACTACTGCTTGCTAGGAAGTAGAGTTTGCAGATGTCTCCGCATCGAGGCCATAGAGTTCTAATACTTCTTAACACGCGATATCGCATCCCTCTTCTGTGTTTCATGATAAGATATAATATTCATTGCGAAGTGTCATGCATACCTCGCATTCACTAAAAAAGAATGCAAATGCGACTACTGCTTGCTAGGAAATAGCGTTTGCAGATGTCTACGTATCGTAGCAGTAGAGTTCTAGTGCTTCTTAAAACGCGATATCGCATCCCTCTTCTGTGTTTCATGATGAGATATAATGTTCATTCCGAAGTGTCATGTATACCTCCAATTCACTTCAAAAGAATGTAAATGCGACACTTCCATGCTAGGAAATAGCGTTTGCAGATATCTCCACATCGAGGAAAATAGTGTTCTAATGCTTCTTAAGACGCGATATCGCATCTCACTTATATGTTACATGATAGGATATAATGTTCATTGCGAAGTGTCATGTATACCTCGTATTCACTTCAAAAGAATGTAAATGCGAATCTTCCTTGCTAGGAAATAGCGTTTGCAGATGTCTACGCGTCGAGGCAATAAGGTTCTAATGCTTCTTAAAACGCGATATCGCATCTCACTTCTATGATTCATGATAAGATATATTATTCATTGCGAAGTGTCATGTATACCTCGTATTCACTTCAAAAGAATGTAAATGCGACAATTCCTTGCTAGGAAATAGCGTTTGCAGATGCCTACGTATCGTAGCAATAAAGTTCTAATGCTGCTTAAATCGCGATATCGCATCTCATTTCTATGTTTCGTGATAAATTACAATATTCATCCCGAAGTGTCATGTATACCTCGAATTCACTTCAAAAGAATCTAAATGCGACATTTCCATGCTAGGAAATAGCCCTTGCAGATATCTCCGCATTGAGGCAATATAGTCCTAATGCTTCTTAAAACGAGATGTCGCATTACAGTTCTATGTTTCGTGATAAGATATAATATTCATTGCGAAGTGTCATGCATACCTCCTATTCACTCCAAACGAATGTAAATGCGACACTTCCTTGCTAGGAAATAGCGTCTGCAGATGTCTTCGCATCGAGGCGGTAGAGTTCTAATGCTTCTCAAAATGCGATATCGCATCTCACTCCTATGTTTCATGATAAGATATAATATTCATTGCGAAGTGTCATGTATACCTCGTATTCACTTCAAAAGAATGTAAATGCGACTATTCCTTGCTAGGAACTTGCGTATTCAGATGTCTACGTATCGTAGCAATAGAGTTCTAATGCTACTTAGACCGCGATATCGCATCTCATTTATATGTTTCGTGATAAGAAAGAATATTCATTGCGAAGTGTCATGTATACCTCGTATATACTTCAAATATGTAAATGCGACACTTCCATGCTAGGAAATAGCGTTTGCAGATATCTCCGCATCGGGGCAATAGGTTTCTAATGCATCTTAAAACGCGATGTCGCATCTCACTTGTATGTTACATGATAAGATATAATATTCATTGCGAAGTGTCATGTATACCTCCTATTCACTCCAAACGAATGTAACTGCGAATCTCCCTTGCTAGGAAATAGCGTTTGCAGATGTCTACGTAGCGTAGCAATGGAGTTCTAATGCTTCGCAAAACTCGATATCGCATCTCATTTCTATGCTTCGTGATAAGATATAATATTCATTGCGAAGTGTCATGTATACCTCGCATTCACTTCAGAAGAATGTAAGTGCGTCACTTCCATGCTAGGAAATAGCGTTAGCAGATGTCTACGGGTCGAGGCAATAAGGTTCTAATGCTTCTTAAAACGCGATATCGCATCTCACATCTATGATTCATGATAAGATATATTATTCATTGCGAAGTATCATGTATACCTCGTATTTACTTCAAAAGAATGTAAATGCGATTATTCGTTGCTAGGAAATAGCGTTCGCAGATACCTACGTATCGTAGCAATAGAGCTCTAATGCTGCTTAGATCGCGATATCGCATCTCATTTCTATGCTTCGTGATAAGATATAATATACATTGCGAAGTGACATGTACACCTCGTATTCACTACAAACGAATGTAAATGCGACACTTCCATGCTAGGAAATAGCGTCTATAGATCTCTACGCTTCGAGGCAATAGAGTTCTAATGCTTCTTCAAACGCGATATCGCATCTCACTTCTATGTTTCATGAGAAGGGATAATGTTCTTTGAGAAGTGTCATGTATACCTCGTATTCACTTCAAAAGAATGTATGTGCGACACTTCCATGCTATGAAATAGAGTTTGCAGATGTCTACGTATCGTAGCAATAAAGTTCTAATGCTACTTAAATTGCGATATCGCATCACATCTATATGTTTCCTGATAAGATATAATATTCATTGCGAAGTGTCTAGTATCCCTCGTATTCACTTCAGAAGAATGTAAATGCGACTATTGCTTGCTAGCAAATAGCGTTTGCAGATGTCTACGTATCGTAGCACTAGAGTTCTAATGCTACTTAAATCGCGATATCGCATCTCATTTGTATGTTTCGTGATAAGATATAATTTTCATTGCGAAATGTCATGTATACCTCGTATTCACTTCAAAAGAATGTATGTGCGACACTTCCATGCTAGAAAATAG
The DNA here is from genome assembly GCF_050948175.1 of Xylocopa sonorina. Classification (NCBI taxonomy): domain Eukaryota; kingdom Metazoa; phylum Arthropoda; class Insecta; order Hymenoptera; family Apidae; genus Xylocopa; species Xylocopa sonorina. The sequence continues at coordinate 481,016 of NW_027490182.1, read as the reverse complement.
AGTTTGCAGTTGTCTCCGCATCGAGGCCATAGAGTTCTAAAGCTTCTTAACACGCGATATCGCATCCCTCTTCTGTGTTTCATGATAAGATATAATATTCATTTCGAAGTGTCATGCATACCTCGCATTCACTACAAAACAATGTAAATGCGACTACTGCTTGCTAGGAAGTAGAGTTTGCAGATGTCTCCGCATCGAGGCCATAGAGTTCTAATACTTCTTAACACGCGATATCGCATCCCTCTTCTGTGTTTCATGATAAGATATAATATTCATTGCGAAGTGTCATGCATACCTCGCATTCACTACAAAAGAATGCAAATGCGACTACTGCTTGCTAGGAAATAGCGTTTGCAGATGTCTACGTATCGTAGCAGTAGAGATCTAATGCTTCTTAAAACGCGATATCGCATCCCTCTTCTGTGTTTCATGATGAGATATAATGTTCATTCCGAAGTGTCATGTATACCTCCAATTCACTTCAAAAGAATGTAAATGCGACACTTCCATGCTAGGAAATAGCGTTTGCAGATATCTCCACATCGAGGAAAATAGTGTTCTAATGCTTCTTAAGACGCGATATCGCATCTCACTTATATGTTACATGATAAGATATAATGTTCATTGCGAAGTGTCATGTATACCTCGTATTCACTTCAAAAGAATGTAAATGCGAATCTTCCTTGCTAGGAAATAGCGTTTGCAGATGTCTACGCGTCGAGGCAATAAGGTTCTAATGCTTCTTAAAACGCGATATCGCATCTCACTTCTATTATTCATGATAAGATATATTATTCATTGCGAAGTGTCATGTATACGTCGTATTCACTTCAAAAGAATGTAAATGCGACAATTCCTTGCTAGGAAATAGCGTTTGCAGATGCCTACGTATCGTAGCAATATAGTTCTAATGCTGCTTAAATCGCGATATCGCATCTCATTTCTATGTTTCGTGATAAATTATAATATTCATTCCGAAGTGCCATATATACCTCGAATTCACTTCAAAAGAATCTAAATGCGACATTTCCATGCTAGGAAATAGCCCTTGCAGATATCTCCACATTGAGGCAATAGAGTCCTAATGATTCTTAAAACGAGATGTCGCATTGCATTTCTATGTTTCGTGATAAGATATAATATTCATTGCGAAGTGTCATGCATACCTCCTATTCACTCCAAACGAATGTAAATGCGACACTTCCTTGCTAGGAAATAGCGTCTGCAGATGTCTTCGCATCGAGGCGGTAGAGTTCTAATGCTTCTCAAAATGCGATATCGCATCTCACTCCTATGTTTCATGATAAGATATAATATTCATTGCGAAGTGTCATGTATACCTCGTATTCGCTTCAGAAGAATGTAAATGCGACTATTACTTGCTAGGAAATGGCGTTTGCAGATGCCTACGTATCATAGCAGTAGGGTTCTAATGGTTTTCAGAACGCGATATCGCATCTCATTTCTATGTTTCGTGATAAGAAAGAATATTCATTCCGAATGGTCATGTATACCTTGTATTCACTTCAAAAGAATGTAAATGCGACTATTGCTTGCTAGGAAATAGTGTTTGCAGATGTCTACGTACCGTAGCAATAGAGTTCTAATGCTACTTAAATCGCGATATGACACCTCATTTATATGATTCGTGACAAGATATAATATTCATTGCGAAGTGTCATGTATACCTCGAATACACTTCAAAAGTATGTAAATGCGACTATTCCTTGCTAGGAAACAGCGTTTGCAGATGTCTACGTATCGTAGCAATAGTGTTCTAATGCTTCTTAGATCGCGATATCACATCTCATTTATACGTTTCGTGATAAGATATAATATTCATTGCGAACTGTCATGTTTACCGCGTATATACTTCAAAAAATGTAAATGCGACACTTCCATGCTAGGAAATAGCGTTTGCAGATATCTCCGCTTCGGGGCAATAGGTTTCTAATGCATCTTAAAACGCGATGTCGCATCTCACTTGTATGTTACATGATAAGATATAATATTCATTGCGAAGTGTCATGTATACCTCCTATTCACTCCAAACGAATGTAACTGCGAATCTCCCTTGCTAGGAAATAGAGTTTGCAGATGTCTACGTATCGTAGAAATAGGGTTCTAATGCTTCTTAAAACGCGATATCGCATCCCTCTTCTGTGTTTCATTATGAGATATAATATTCATTCCGAAGTGTCATGTATACCTCCAATTCACTCCAAAAGAATGTAAATGCGACACTTCCATGCTAGGAAATAGCGTTTGCAGATACCTCCACATCGAGGAAAATAGGGTTCTAATGCTTCTTAATACGCGATATCGCATCTCACTTATATGTTACATGATAAGATATAATGTTCATTGCGAAGTGTCATGTATACCTCGAATTCACTTCAAAAGGATCTGAATGCGACATTTCCATGCTAGGAAATAGCCCTTGCAGATATCTCCGCATTGAGGCAATAGAGTCCTAGTGCTTCTTAAAACGAGATGTCGCATTTCATTTCTATGTTTCGTGATAAGATATAATATTCATTGCGAAGTGTCATGCATACCTCCTATTCACTCCAAACGAATGTAAATGCGACACTTCCTTGCTAGGAAATAGCGTCTGCAGATGTCTTCGCATCGAGGCGGTAGAGTTCTAATGCTTCTCAAAATGCGATATCGCATCTCACTCCTATGTTTCATGATAAGATATAATATTCATTGCGAAGTGTCATGTATACCTCGTATTCACTTCAAAAGAATGTAAATGCGACTGTTCCTTGCTAGGAAATAGCGTATTCAGATGTCTACGTATCGTAGCAATAGAGTTCTAATGCTACTTAAACCGCGATATCGCATCTCATTTCTATGTTTCGTGATAAGAAAGAATATCCATTGCGAATGGTCATGTATACCTTGTATTCACTTCAAAAGAATGTAAATGCGGCTATTACTTGATAGGAAATAGCGTTTGCAGATGTCTACGTATCGTAGCAATAGTGTTCTAATGCTACTTGAATCGCGATATGACACCTTATTTATATGTTTCGTGATAAGATAATATTCATTGCGAAGTGTCATGTATACCTCGTATTCACTTCAGAAGAATGTAAGTGCGTCACTTCCATGCTAGGAAATAGCGTTTGCAGATGCCTCCGCATTGAGGCCATAGAGTTCTAATGCTTCTTTAAATGCGATATCGCATCTCTCTCCTACGTTGCATGATAAGATATAATATTCATTACGAATTGTCATGTATACCTCGTATTCACTTCAAAAGAATGTAAATGCGACTATTGCTTGCTAGAAAATAGCGTTTGCAGGTGTCTACGTATCGTAGCAATAGAGTTCTAATGCTACTTAAATCGCGAAATCGCATCTCATGTATATGTTTCGTGATAAGATATAATATTCATTGCCAAGTGTCATGTATACCTCGTATTCACTTTAAAAGAATGTAAGTGCGACACCTCCATGCTAGGAAATAGCGTTTGCAGATGTCTCCGCATTGAGGCAATAGAGTCCTAATGCTTCTTAAAACGAGATGTCGCATTTCATTTCTATGTTTCGTGATAAGATATAATATTCATTGCGAAGTGTCATGCATACCTCCTATTCACTCCAAACGAATGTAAATGCGACACTTCCTTGCTAGGAAATAGCGTCTGCAGATGTCTTCGCATCGAGGCGGTAGAGTTCTAATGCTTCTCAAAATGCGATAACGCATCTCACTCCTATGTTTCATGATAAGATATAATATTCATTGCGAAGTGTCATGTATACCTCGTATTCACTTCAAAAGAATGTAAATGCGACTGTTCCTTGCTAGGAAATAGCGTATTCAGATGTCTACGTATCGTAGCAATAGAGTTCTAATGCTACTTAAACCGCGATATCGCATCTCATTTCTATGTTTCGTGATAAGAAAGAATATCCATTGCGAATGGTCATGTATACCTTGTATTCACTTCAAAAGAATGTAAATGCGGCTATTACTTGATAGGAAATAGCGTTTGCAGATGTCTACGTATCGTAGCAATAGTGTTCTAATACTACTTGAATCGCGATATGACACCTTATTTATATGTTTCGTGATAAGATAATATTCATTGCGAAGTGTCATGTATACCTCGCATTCACTTCAGAAGAATGTAAGTGCGTCACTTCCATGCTAGGAAATAGCGTTTGCAGATGCCTCCGCATTGAGGCCATAGAGTTCTAATGCTTCTTTAAATGCGATATCGCATCTCTCTCCTACGTTGCATGATAAGATATAATATTCATTACGAATTGTCATGTATACCTCGTATTCACTTCAAAAGAATGTAAATGCGACTATTGCTTGCTAGAAAATAGCGTTTGCAGGTGTCTACGTATCGTAGCAATAGAGTTCTAATGCTACTTAAATCGCGAAATCGCATCTCATGTATATGTTTCGTGATAAGATATAATATTCATTGCCAAGTGTCATGTATACCTCGTATTCACTTTAAAAGAATGTAAGTGCGACACCTCCATGCTAGGAAATAGCGTTTGCAGATGTCTCCGCATCGAGGCCATAGAGTTCTAATGCTTCTGAAAACGCGATATCGAATCTCTCTTCTATGTTTCATGATAAGATATAATATTCATTGCGAAGTGTCATGTACACCTCGTATTCACTTCAAAAGAATGTAAATGCGACACCTCCATCCTAGGAAATAACGTCTGCAGATGTCTACGCGTCGTGGCAATAGAGATCTAATGCTTCTTAAAACGCGATATCGCATCTCACTCCTATGTTTCACGAGAAGATATAATGTTCTTTGCGAAGCGTCATTTATACCTCGTATTCACTTCAAATGAATGTAAATGCGAATCTTTCTTGCTAGGAAATAACGTTTGCAGATGCCTACGTATCGTAGCAATAGAGTTCTAATGCTTCTTAGATCGCGATATCGCATCCCATTTCTATGTTTCATGATAAGTTATAATATTCATTCTGAAGTGTCATGTATACCTCGTATTCACTTCAAAAGAATGTAAATGCGAATCTTCCTTGCTAGGAAGTAGCGTTTGCAAATGTCTACGTATCGTAGCAATAGAGTTCTAATGCTTCTCAAAACACGATATCCATCTCATTTCCATGTTTCGTGATAAGATATAATATTCATTGCGAAATGTCATGTATACCTCGAATTTACTTCAAAAGAATGTAAATGCGACACTTCCATGCTTGGAAATAGAGTTTGCGGATGTCTCTGCATCGAGGCCAGAGACTTCTAATGCTTCTTAAAACGCGATATCGCATCCCTCTTCTGTGTTTCATGATAGGATATAATATTTATTGGGAAGTGTCATGTATACCTCGTATTCACTTCAAAAGAATGTAAATGCGACTACTGCTTGCTAGGAAATAGCGTTTGCAGATGTCTACGTATCGTAGCAATAGAGTTCTAATGCTTCTTAAAACGCGATATCGCATCTCACTCCTATGTTTCACGAGAAGATATAATGTTCTTTGCGAAGTGTCACTTATACCCCGTATTCACTTCAAATGAATGTAAATGCGAATCTTTCTTGCTAGGAAATAGCGTCTGCAGATGTCTACTCGTCGATGCAATAGAGTTCTAATGATTCTTATGACGCGATATCGCATCTCACTTTTGTGTTACATGATAAGATATAATGTTCATAGCGAAGTGTAATGTATACCTCGTATTCACTTCTAAAGAATGTAAATGCGAATCTTCATTGCTAGGAAATAGCGTTTGCAGATGTCTACGTATCGTAGCAATGGAGTTCTAATGCTTCATAAAACGCGTTATCGCATCTCTCTTCTATGTTTCATGATAAGATATAATAATCATTGCGATGTGTCATGTATACCTCGTATTCACTTCATAAGAATGTAAATGCGACTATTGCTTGCTAGGAAATAGCGTTTGCAGATGTCTCCGCATCGAGGCCATAGAGTTCTAATGCTTCCTAAAACGCGATATCGCATCTCTCTTCTATGTTTCACGATAAGATATAATGTTCCTTGAGAAGTGTCATGTATACCTCGTATTCACTTCAAATGAATGTAAATGCGACTATTCCTTGCCAGGAAATAGCGTTTGCAGATGTCGACGTATCGAAGCAATAGATTTCTAAAGCTTCTTAAATCGCGATATCGCATCCCATTTCTAAGTTTCAGGATAAAATATAATATTCTTTGCGAAGTGTCATGTATACCTCGTATCCACTCCAAACGAATGTAAATGCGAAACTTCCTTGCTAGAAAATAGCGTGTTCAGATGTCTATGTATCGTAGCAATAGAGTTCAAATGCTTCTCAAAACGCGATATCGCATCTCATTTCTATGCTTCATGATAAGGCATAATATTCGTTGCGAAGTGTCATGTATACCTCGTATTCACTCCAAACCAACGTAAATACGACACTTCCTTGCTAGGAAATAGCGTATTCAGATGTCTACGTATCATGGCTATAGAGTTCTAATGCTACTCAAATCGCGATATCGCATCTCATTTCTATGTTTCGTGATAAGATATAATATTCATTGCGAAGTGTCATGTATACGTCGTATTCACTTCAAAAGAATGTAAATGCGACTATTGCTTGCTAGGAAATAGCGTTTGCAGATGTCTACGTATAGTAGCAATAGAGTTCTAATGCTTCTCAAAACGCGATATCGCATCTCATTTCTATGCTTCGTGATAAGATATAATATTCATTGCGAAGTGTCATGTATACCTCGTATTCACTTCAAAAGAATGTAAGTGCGACACTTCCATGCTAGGAAATAGCGTTTGCAGATGTCTCCGCGTCGAGGCCATAGAGTTTTAATGCTTCTTACAACGCGATATCGCATCGCTCTTCTATGTTTCATGATAAGATATAATATTCATTGCGAAGTGTCATGTATACCTCGTATTCACTTCAAACTATTGTAAATGCGACTATTGCTTGCTATAAAATAGCGTTTGCAGATGTCTACGTATCGTAGCAATAGAGTTATAATGCTACTTAAATCGCGATATCGCATCTCATTTACATGTTTCATTATAAGATATAATATTCATTGCAAAGTGTCATGTATACCTCGTGCTCACTACAAAAGAACGTAAATGCGACACTTCCATGCTAGGAAATAGCGTCTGCAGATGTCTACGCGTAGAGGCAATAGAGTTCTAATGCTTCTTAAAACGCGATATCGCATCTCAATTCTATGTCACATGATAAGATATAATGTTCATTGCGAAGTGTCATGTATACCTCGTATTCACTTCAAAGGAATGTAAATGCGACACTTCCGTGCTAGGAAATAGCGTCTGCAGATTTCTACGCGTCGAGGCAATAGAGTTCTAATGCTTCTTAAAACGCGATATCGCATTTCACCTCTATGTTTCATGATAAGATATAATATTCATTGCGAAGTGTCATGTCTACCTCGTATTCACTACAATCGAATGTAAATGCGACTATTGCTTGCTAGGAAGTAGCGTTTGCAGATGTCTACGTATCGTAGCAATAGAGTTCTAATGCTTCTCAAAACGCGATATCGCATCTCATTTCTATGCTTCATGATAAGGCATAATATTCGTTGCGAAGTGTCATGTATACCTCGTATTCACTCCAAACCAATGTAAATACGACACTTCCTTGCTAGGAAATAGCGTATTCAGATGTCTACGTACCGTGGCAATAGAGTTCTAATGCTACGTAAATCGCGATATCGCATCTCATTTCTATGTTTCATGATAAGATATAATATTCATTGCGAAGTGTCATGTATACCTCTGATTCACTTCAGAAGAATCTAAATGCGACATTTCCATGCTAGGAAATAGCCTTTGCAGATATCTCCGCATCGAAGCAATAGGGTTCTAATGCTTTTTAAAACGATATGTCCCATTTCATTTCTATGTTTCGTGATAAGATATAATATTCATTGCGAAGTGTCATGTATACCTCCTATTCACTCCAGACGAATGTAAATGCGACACTTCCTTGCTAGCAAATAGCGTCTGCAGATGTCTACGCATCGAGGAAATGGAGTTCTTATGCTTCTTAAAACGCGATATCGCATCTCACTTCTATGTTTAATGATAAGATATAATATTCATTGCGAAGTGTCATGTATACCTCGTATTCACTCCAAACGTATGTAAATGCGACACTTCCTTGCCAGGAAATAGCGTGTTCAGATGTCTACGTATCGTAGCAATAGAGCTCTAATGCTACGTAAATCGCGATATCGCATCTCAGTTCTATGTTTCGTGATAAGATATAATATTCATTGCGAAGTGTCATGTATACCTCGTATTCTCTTCAAAAGAATGTACTTGCGACTATTGCTTGCTAGGAAATAGTGTTTGCAGATGTCTACGCGTCGAGGCAACAGAGTTCTAATGCTTCTTAAAACGCGATATCGTTTCTCACTCCTATGTTTCATGATAAGATATAATATTCATTGCGAAGTCTCATGTATACCTCGTATTCGCTTCAAAAGTATGTAAATGCGACTATTGCTTGCTAGGAAATAGCGTTTGCAGATGCCTACGTATCGTAGCAATAGATTTCTAATGCTTCATAGATCGCGATATCGCATCTCATTTCTATGTTTCGTGATAAGTTATAATATTCATTCCGAAGTGTCATGTAAACCTCGTATTCACTTCAAAAGAATGTAAATGCGACTCTTCCATGCTAGGAAATAGCGTACTCAGATGTCTAAGTATCGTAGCGATAGAGTTCTAATGCTACTTAAATCGCGATATCGCATCTCATTTCTATGTTTCGTGATAAGATATAATATTCATTGCGAAGTGTCATGTATACCTCGTATTCACTTCAAAAGAATGTAAATGCGACTATTGCTTGCTAGGAAATAGCGTTTGCAGATGTCTACGTATAGTAGCAATAGAGTTCTAATGCTTCTCAAAGCGCGATATCGCATCTCATTTTTATGTTTCCTGATAAGATATAACATTCATTGCGAAGTGTCATGTACACCTCGTATTCACCTCAAAAGAATGTAAATGCGACACTTCCATGCTAGGAAATAGCGTCTGCAGATTTCTACGCGTCGAGGCAATAGAGTTCTAATGCTTCTTAAAACGCGATATCGCATTTCACTTCTATGTTTCATGATAAGATATAATATTCATTGCGAAGTGTCATGTATACCTCCTATTCACTCCAGACGAATGTAAATGCGACACTTCCTTGCTAGGAAATAGCGTCTGCAGATGTCTACGCATCGAGGCAATAGAGTTCTGATGCTTCTTAAAACGCGATATCGCATCTCACTTCTATGTTTCATGATAAGATATAATATTCATTGCGAAGTGTCATGTACACCTCGTATTCACTTCAAAAGAATGTAAATGCGACACTTCCATGCAAGGAAATAGCGTCTGCAGATGTCTACGCGTCGAGGCAATAGAGTTCTAATGCTTCTCAAAACGCGATATCGCATCTCATTTCTATGCTTCATGATAAGATATAATATGCATTGCAAAGTGTCATGTATACCTCGTATTCACTTCAAAAGAATGTAAGTGCGACACTTCCAAACTAGGAAATAGCGTTTACAGGTGCCTCCGCATCGAGGCCATAGAGTTCTAATGCTTCCTAAAACGCGATATCGCATCTCTCTTCTATGTTTCATGATAAGATATAATATTCATTGCTAAGTGAAATGTGTACCTCGTATTCACTTCAAAAGTATGTAAGTGCGACACTTCCATGCTAGGAAATAGCGTCTGCAGATTTCTACGCGTCGAGGCAATAGAGTTCTAATGCTTCTCAAAACGCGATATCGCATCCCATTTCTATGCTTCATGATAAGATATAATATTCATTGCGAAGTCTCATGTATACCTCGTATTCGCTTCAAAAGAATGTAAATGCGACTATTGCTTGCTAGGAAATAGCCTTTGCAGATGCCTACGTATCGTAGCAATAGATTTCTAATGCTTCTTAGATCGCGATATCGCATCTCATTTCTATGTTTCGTGATAAGTTATGATATTCATTCCGAAGTGTCATGTAAACCTCGAATTCACTTCAAAGGAATGTAAATGCGACCATTGGTTGCTAGGAAATAGCGTTTGCAGATGTCTACGTATAGTAGGAATAGAGTTCTAATGCTTCTCAAAACGCGATATCGCATCTCATTTCTATGTTTCATGATAAGATATAATATTCATTGCGAAGTGTCATGTACACCTCCTATTCACTTCAAAAGAATCTAAATGCGACACTTCCATGCTAGGAAATACCGTCTGCAGATGTCTACACGTCGAGGCAATAGAGTTCTAATGCTTCTTAAGGCGATATCTCATCTCAATTCTATGTTTCATGATAAGATATAATATTCATTGCGAAATGTCATGTATACCACGTATTCACTCCAAACGTATGTAAATGCGACACTTCCTTGCCAGGAAATAGCGTATTCAGATGTCTACGTATCGTAGCAATAGCGTTCTAATGCTACTTAAATCGCGATATCACATCTCATTTCTATGTTTCCTGATAAGATATAATATTCATTGCGAAGTGTCATGTACACCTCGTATTCACTTCAAAAGAATGTAAATACGACACTTCCATGCTAGGAAATAGCGTCTGCAGATGTCTACACGTCGAGGCAATAGAGTTCTAATGCTTCTTAACGCGATATCGCATCTCAATTCTATGTTTCTTGGTAAGATATAATATTCATTGCGAAGTGTCATGTATACCTCGTATTCACTCCAAACGTATGTAAATGCGACACTTCCTTGCCAGGAAATAGCGTATTCAGATGTCTACACGTCGAGGCAATAGAGTTCTAATGCTTCTTAACGCGATATCGCATCTCACTTCTATGTTTCATGATAAGATATAATATTCATTGCGAAGTGTCATGTATACCTCCTATTCACTTCAAAAGAATCTAAATGCGACATTTCCATGCTAGGAAATAGCCTTTGCAGATATCTCCGCATCGAAGCAATAGGGTTCTAATGCTTTTTAAAACGAGATGTCGCATTTCATTTCTATGCTTCATGATAAGATATAATATGCATTGCAAAGTGTCATGTATACCTCGTATTCACTTCAAAAGAATGTAAGTGCGACACTTCCAAACTAGGAAATAGCGTTTGCAGGTGCCTCCGCATCGAGGCCATAGAGTTCTAATGCTTCCTAAAACGCGGTATCGCATCTCTCTTCTATGTTTCATGATAAGATATAATATTCATTGCTAAGTGAAATGTGTACCTCGTATTCACTTCAAAAGTATGTAAGTGCGACACTTCCATGCTAGGAAATAGCGTCTGCAGATTTCTACGCGTCGAGGCAATAGAGTTCTAATGCTTCTCAAAACGCGATATCGCATCTCATTTCTATGCTTCATGATAAGATATAATATTCATTGCGAAGTGTCATGTATACCCAGTATTCATTCCAAAGGAATGTAAATGCGACTATTGCTTGCTAGGAAATAGCGTTTGCAGATGCCTACGTATCGTAGCAATAGATTTCTAATGCCTCTTTGATCGCGATATCGCATCTCATTTCTATGTTTCGTGATAAGTTATAATATTCATTCCGAAGTGTCATGTAAACCTCGAATTCACTTCAAAGGAATGTAAATGCGACCATTGGTTGCTAGGAAATAGCGTTTGCAGATGTCTACGTATCGTAGCAATAGATTTCTAATGCTTCTCAAAACGCAATATCGCATCTCATTTCTATGTTTCATGATAAGTTATAATATTCATTGCGAAGTGTTATGTACACCTCGTATTCACTTCAAAAGAATGTAAATGCGACACTTCCATGCTAGGAAATAGCGTCTGCAGATGTCTACACGTCGAGGCAATAGAGTTCTAATGCTTCTTAACGCGATATCGCATCTCACTTCTATGTTTCATGATAAGATATAATATTTATTGCGATGTGTCATGTATTCCTCGTATTCACTTCAAAAGAATGTAAATGCGACTATTGCTTGCTAGGAAACAGCGTTTGCAGATGTCTACGTATAGTAGGAATAGAGTTCTAATGCTTCTCAAAACGCGATATCGCATCTCATTTCTATGTTTCATGGTAAGATATTATATGATTTGCGAAGTGTTATGTATTCCTCGTCTACATTTCAAGTGAATGTAAATGCGACACTTCCTTGCAAGGAAATGGCGTCTGCAGATGTCTACGTATCGTAGCAATAGGGTTCTTATGATTCTTAAAACGCGATATCGCATCTCATTTCTATGTTTCATGCTAAGATATAATATGATTTGCGAAGTGTTATGTATTCCTCGTCTACGCTTCATATGAATGTTAATGCGACACTTCCTTGCAAGGAAAGTGCGTTTGCAGGTGTCAACCTATCGTAACAATAGGATTCCAATGCATCTTAAAACGCGATATCGCATCTCATTTCTATGTTTCATGGTAAGATATAATATGATTTGCGAAGTGTCATGTATTCCTCGTCTACACTTCAAATGAATGTAAATGCGATACTTCCTCGCTAGGAAATAGCGTTTGCAGATGTCTACGTATCGTTGCAATAGCTTTCTAATGCTTCTTAAAACGCGATATCGCATCTCATTTCTATGTTTCATGGTAAGATATAATATGATTTGCGAAGTGTCATGTATTCCTCGTCTACACTTCAAATGAATGTGACTGCGATATTTCCTCGCTAGAAATTAGCGTTTGCAGATGTCTACGTATCGTAGCAATAGCTTTCTAATGCTTCTTAGAACGCGATATCGCATCTCATTTCTATGTTTCATGGTAAGATGTAATATGATTTGCGAAGTGTTATGTATTCCTCCTCTACACTTCAAATGAATGTAAGTGCGACACTTCCTTGCAAGGAAATAGCGTTTGCTGATGTCTACGTATCGAAGAAATAGAGTTCAAATGCTTCTTAAAACGAGATATTGCATCTCATATCTATGTTTCATGATAAGATATAATATTCATTGCGAAGTGTTATGCATTCCTCGTCTACGATTCAAATGAAAGTAAATGCGACACTTCCTTGTTAGGAAATAGCGTCTGCAGATGTTTAGGTATCGTAGCAATAGAGTTCTAATGCTTCTTAAAACGCGATATCGCATCTCAATTCTATGTTTCATGGTAAGATATAACACGATTTGCGAAGTGTTATGTGTTCCTCGCCTACACTTCAAACGAATGTAAATGCGACACTTCCTTGCAAAGAAATAGCGTTTGCAGATGTCTGCCTATCGTAGCAATAGAGTTCTAATGCTTCCTAAAACGCGATATCTCATCTCATTTCTATGTTTCATGGTAAGATATAATATGATTTGCGAAGTGTCATGTATTCCTCGTCTACACTTCAAATGAATGTAAATGCGACACTTCCTTGCTAGGAAATAGCGTCTGCAGATGTCTAGGTAACGTAGCAATAGAGTTCAAATGCTTCTTAAAACGAGATATTGCATCTCATATCTATGTTTCATGATAAGATATAATATTCATTGCGAAGTGTTATGCATTCCTCGTCTATGATTCAAATGAATGTAAATGCGACACTTCCTTGCAAGGAAATAGCATTTGCAGATGTCTAGGTATCGTAGCAATAGAGTTCTAATGCTTCTTAAATCGCGATATCGCATCTCATTTCTATGTTTCCTGGTAAGATATAATATGATTTGCGAAGTGTTATGTATTAATCGTCTACACTTCAAATCAATGTAAATGCGACACCTCATTGGAAAGAAATAGCGTTTGCAGATGTCTACGTATCGTAGCAATAGATTTCTAATGCTTCTTAAAACGCGATATCGCATCTCATTTCTATGTTTCATGGTAAGATATAATATGATTTGCGAAGTGTCATGTATTCCTCGTCTACACTTCAAATGAATGTAAATGCGACACTTCCTTGCTAGGAAACAGCGTCTGCAGATGTCTGGGTATCGTAGCAATAGAGTTCAAATGCTTCTTAAAACGAGATATAGCATCTCATATCTACGTTTCATGATAAGATATAATATTCATTGCGAAGTGTTTTGCATTCCTCGTATACGATTCAAATGAATGTAATTGCGACACTTTCTTGTAAGGAAATAGCGTTTGCAGAAGTCTACGTATCGTAGCAATAGAGTTCTTGTGATTCTTAAAACGCGATATCGCAACTCATTTCTATGTTTCATGGTAAGATATTATATGATTTGCGAAGTGTTATGTATTCCTCGTCTACACTTCAAATGAATGTAAATGCGACACTTCCTTGCAAGGAAATGGCGTCTGCAGATGTCTACGTATAGTAGCAATAGGGTTCTTATGATTCTTAAAACGCTATATCGCATCTCATTTCTATGTTTCATGCTAAGATATAATATGATTTGCGAAGTGTTATGTATTCCTCGTCTACACTTCATATGAATGTTAATGCGACACTTCCTTGCAAGGAAATAGTGTTTGCAGATGTCTGCCTATCGTAGCAATAGAGTTCTAATGCTTCTTAAAACGCGATATCGCATCTCATTTCTATGTTTCATGGTAAGATATTATATGATTTGCGAAGTGTTATGTATTCCTCGTCTACACTTCAAATGAAGGTAAATGCAACACTTCCTTGCAAGGAAATGGCGTCTGCAGATGTCTACGTATCGTAGCAATAGAGTTCTTATGATTCTTAAAACGCGATATCGCATCTCATTTCTATGTTTCATGGTAAGATATAATATGATTTGCGTAGTGTTATGTGCTCCTCGTCTACACTTCAAATGATTGTAAATGCGACACTTCCTTGCATGGAAATAGCGTCTGCAGATGTCTACGTATCGTAGCAATAGAGTTCTTATGATCCTTAAAACGCGATATCGCATCTCATTTCTATGTTTCATGGTAAGATATAATATTCATTGCGAAGTGCTATGCATTCCTCGTCTACACTTCAAATGAATGTAAATGCGACACTTCCTTGCTAGGAAATAGCGTCTGCAGATGTCTAGGTATCGTAGCAATAGAGTTCTTATGCTTCTTAAAACGCGATATCGCATCTCATTTCTATGTTTCATGGTAAGATATAACATGATTTGCGAAGTGTTATGTATTCCTCGTCTACACTTCAAATGAATATAAATGCGATATTTCCTTGCAAAGAAATAGCGTTTGCAGATGTCAACGTATCGTAGCAATAGATTTCTAATGCTTCTTAAAACGCGATATCGCATCTCATTTCTATGTTTCATGGTAAGATATAATATGATTTGCGAAGTGTTATGTATTCCTCGTCTACACTTCAAATGAATGTAAATGCGACACTTCCTTGCTAGGAAATAGCGTCTGCAGATGTCTAGGTATCGTAGCGATAGAGTTCTAATGCTTCTCAAAACGCAATATCGCATCTCATTTTTACGTTTCATGGTAAGATATAATATGATTTGCGAAGCGTTATGTATTAATCGTCTACACTTCAAATGAAAGTAAATGCGACACCTCCTTGGAAAGAAATAGCGTTTGCAGATGTCTACGTATCGTAGCATTAGGTTTCTAATGCTTCTTAAAACGCGATATCGCATCTCATTTCTATGTTTCATGGTAAGATATAATATGATTTGCGAAGTGTCATGTATTCCTCGTCTACACTTCAAATGAATGTAAATGCGACACTTCCTTGCTAGGAAATAGCGTCTGCAGATGTCTAGGTATCGTAGCAATAGAGTTCAAATGCTTCTTAAAACGAGATATAGCATCTCATATCTACGTTTCATGATAAGATATAATATTCATTGCGAAGTGTTATGCATTCCTAGTATACGATTCAAATGAATGTAATTGCGACACTTTCTTGTAAGGAAATAGCGTTTGCAGATGTCTACGTATCGTAGCAATAGAGTTCTTGTGATTCTTAAAACGCGATATCGCTTCTCATTTCTATGTTTCATGGTAAGATATAATATGATTTGCGTAGTGTTATGTGCTCCACGTCTACACTTCAAATGATTGTAAATGCGACACTTCCTTGCAAGGAAATAGCGTCTGCAGATGTCCACGTATCGTAGCAATAGAGTTCTTATGATCCTTAAAACGCGATATCGCATCTCATTTCTATGTTTCATGGTAAGATATAATATGATTTGCGAAGTCTTATGTATTCCTCGACTACACTTCAAATGAATGTAAATGCGACACTTCCTTGCAAGGAAATAGCGTTTACAGATGTCTGCCTATCGTAGCAGTAGAGTTCTAATGCTTCTTAAAACGCGATATCGCATCTCATTTCTATGTTTCATGGTAAGATATAATATGATTTGCGAAGTCTTATGTATTCCTCGTATACACTTCAAATGAATGTAAATGCGACACTTCCTTGGTAGGAAATAGCGTCTGCAGATGTCTAGGTATCGTAGCAATAGAGTTCTAATGCTTCTTAAAACGCGATATCGCATCTCACTTCTATGTTTCATGGTAAGATATAACATGATTTGCGAAGTGTTATGTATTCCTCGTCTACACTTCAAATGAATGTAAATGCGACACTTCCTTGCTAGGAAATAGCGTCTGCAGATGTCTAGGTATCGTAGCAATAGATTTCTAATGCTTCTTAAAACGCAATATCGCATCTCATTTCTATGTTTCATGGTAAGATATAATATGATTTGCGAAGTGTCATGTATTCCTCTTCTACACTTCAAATGAATGTAAATGCGACACTTCCTTGCAAAGAAATAGCGTTTGCAGATGTCTACGTATCGTAGCAATAGATTTCTAATGCTTCTTAAAACGCGATATCGCTTCTCATTTCTATGTTTCATGGTAAGATATAATATGATTTGCGAAGTGTTATGTATTCCTCGTCTACACTTCAAATGAATGTAAATGCGACACTTCCTTGCAAGGAAATAGCGTTTGCAGATGTCTACGTATCGTAGCAATAGAGTTCTTATGATTCTTAAAACGCGATATCGCATCTCATTTCTATGTTTCATGGTAAGATATAATATGATTTGCGAAGTGTTATGTATTCCTCGTCAACACTTCAAATGAATGTAAATGCGATACTTCCTTGCAAAGAAATAGCGTTTGCAGAAGTCTACGTATCGTAGCAATAGATTTCTAATGCTTCTTAAAACGCAATATCGCATCTCATTTCAATGTTTCATGGTAAGATATAATATGATTTGCGAAGTGTCATGTATTCCTCGTCTACACTTCAAATGAATGTACATGCGACACTTCCTTGCTAGGAAATAGCGTCTGCAGATGTCTAGGTATCGTAGCAATAGAGTTCAAATGCTTCTTAAAACGAGATATAATATCTCATATCTATGTTTCATGATAAGATATAATATTCATTGCGAAGTGTTATGCATTCCGCGTCTACGATTCAATTGAATGTAAATGCGACACTTCCTTGCAAGGAAATAGCGTTTGCAGATGTCTACGTATCGTAGCAATGGAGTTCTTATGATTCTTAATACGCGATATCGCATCTCATTTCTATGTTTCATGGTAAGATATAATATGATTTGCGAAGTGTTATGCATTCCGCGTCTACGATTCAATTGAATGTAAATGCGACACTTCCTTGCAAGGAAATAGCGTTTGCAGATGTCTACCTATCGTAGCAGTAGTGTTCTAATGCTTCTTAAAACGCGATATCGCACCTCATATCTATGTTTCATGGTAAGATATAATATGATTTGCGAAGTGTTATGTATTCCTCGTCTACACTTCAAATGAATGTAAATGCGACACTTCCTTGCAAAGAAATAGCGTTTGCAGATGTCTACGTATCGTAGCAATAGATTTCTAATGCTTCTTAAAACGCGATATCGCTTCTCATTTCTATGTTTCATGGTAAGATATAATATGATTTGCGAAGTGTCATGCATTCCTCGTCTACACTTCAAATGAATGTAAATGCGACACTTCCTTGCTAGGAAATAGCGTCTGCAGATGTCTAGGTATCGTAGCAATAGAGTTCTAATGCTTCTTAAAACGCGATATTGCATCTCATTTCTATGTTTCATGGCAAGATATAACATGATTTGCGAAGTCTTATGTATTCCTCGTCTACACTTCAAATGAATGTAAATGCGACACTTCCTTGCAAGGAAATAGCGTTTGCAGATGTCTACGTATCGTAGCAATGGAGTTCTTATGATTCTTAATACGCGATATCGCATCTCATTTCTATGTTTCATGGAAAGATATAATATGATTTGCGAAGTGTGATGTATTCCTCGTCTACACTTCAAATGAATGTAAATGCAACACTTCCTTGCAAGTAAATAGCGTTTGCAGATGTCTACCTATCGTAGCAGTGGAGTTCTAATGCTTCTTAAAACGCGATATCGCATCTCATTTCTATGTTTCATGGTAAGATATTATATGATTTGCGAAGTCTTATGTATTCCTCGTCTACACTTCAAATGAATGTAAATGCGATACTTCCTTGGTAGGAAATAGCGTCTGCAGATGTCTAGGTTTCGTAGCAATAGAGTTCTAATGCTTCTTAAAACGCGATATCGCATCTCACTTCTATGTTTCATGGTAAGATATAACATGATTTGCGAAGTCTTATGTATTCCTCGTCTACACTTCAAATGAATGTAGATGCGACACTTCCTTGCTAGGAAATAGCGTCTGCAGATGTCTAGGTATCGTAGCAATAGAGTTCAAATGCTTCTTAAAACGAGATATAGCATCTCATATCTACGTTTCATGATAAGATATAATATTCATTGCGAAGTGTTATGCATTCCTAGTATACGATTCAAATGAATGTAATTGCGACACTTTCTTGTAAGGAAATAGCGTTTGCAGATGTCTACGTATCGTAGCAATAGAGTTCTTGTGATTCTTAAAACGCGATATCGCTTCTCATTTCTATGTTTCATGGTAAGATATAATATGATTTGCGTAGTGTTATGTGCTCCACGTCTACACTTCAAATGATTGTAAATGCGACACTTCCTTGCAAGGAAATAGCGTCTGCAGATGTCTACGTATCGTAGCAATAGAGTTCTTATGATCCTTAAAACGCGATATCGCATCTCATTTCTATGTTTCATGGTAAGATATAATATGATTTGCGAAGTCTTATGTATTCCTCGACTACACTTCAAATGAATGTAAATGCGACACTTCCTTGCAAGGAAATAGCGTTTACAGATGTCTGCCTATCGTAGCAGTAGAGTTCTAATGCTTCTTAAAACGCGATATCGCATCTCATTTCTATGTTTCATGGTAAGATATAATATGATTTGCGAAGTCTTATGTATTCCTCGTCTACACTTCAAATGAATGTAAATGCGACACTTCCTTGGTAGGAAATAGCGTCTGCAGATGTCTAGGTATCGTAGCAATAGAGTTCTAATGCTTCTTAAAACGCGATATCGCATCTCACTTCTATGTTTCATGGTAAGATATAATATGATTTGCGAAGTGTCATGTATTCCTCGTCTACACTTCAAATGAATGTAAATGCGACACTTCCATGCTAGGAAATAGCGTCTGCAGATGTCTAGGTATCGTAGCAATAGAGTTCAAATGCTTCTTAAAACGAGATATAATATCTCATATCTATGTTTCATGATAAGATATAATATTCATTGCGAAGTGTTATGCATTCCGCGTCTACGATTCAATTGAATGTAAATGCGACACTTCCTTGCAAGGAAATAGCGTTTGCAGATGTCTACGTATCGTAGCAATGGAGTTCTAATGCTTCTTAAAACGCGATATCGCACCTCATATCTATGTTTCATGGTAAGATATAATATGATTTGCGAAGTGTTATGTATTCCTCTTCTACACTTCAAATGAATGTAAATGCGACACTTCCTTGCAAAGAAATAGCGTTTGCAGATGTCTACGTATCGTAGCAATAGATTTCTAATGCTTCTTAAAACGCGATATCGCTTCTCATTTCTATGTTTCATGGTAAGATATAATATGATTTGCGAAGTGTTATGTATTCCTCGTCTACACTTCAAATGAATGTAAATGCGACACTTCCTTGCAAGGAAATAGCGTTTGCAGATGTCTACGTATCGTAGCAATAGAGTTCTTATGATTCTTAAAACGCGATATCGCATCTCATTTCTATGTTTCATGGTAAGATATAATATGATTTGCGAAGTGTTATGTATTCCTCGTCAACACTTCAAATGAATGTAAATGCGATACTTCCTTGCAAAGAAATAGCGTTTGCAGAAGTCTACGTATCGTAGCAATAGATTTCTAATGCTTCTTAAAACGCAATATCGCATCTCATTTCAATGTTTCATGGTAAGATATAATATGATTTGCGAAGTGTCATGTATTCCTCGTCTACACTTCAAATGAATGTACATGCGACACTTCCTTGCTAGGAAATAGCGTCTGCAGATGTCTAGGTATCGTAGCAATAGAGTTCAAATGCTTCTTAAAACGAGATATAATATCTCATATCTATGTTTCATGATAAGATATAATATTCATTGCGAAGTGTTATGCATTCCGCGTCTACGATTCAATTGAATGTAAATGCGACACTTCCTTGCAAGGAAATAGCGTTTGCAGATGTCTACGTATCGTAGCAATGGAGTTCTTATGATTCTTAATACGCGATATCGCATCTCATTTCTATGTTTCATGGTAAGATATAATATGATTTGCGAAGTGTTATGCATTCCGCGTCTACGATTCAGTTGAATGTAAATGCGACACTTCCTTGCAAGGAAATAGCGTTTGCAGATGTCTACCTATCGTAGCAGTAGTGTTCTAATGCTTCTTAAAACGCGATATCGCACCTCATATCTATGTTTCATGGTAAGATATAATATGATTTGCGAAGTGTTATGTATTCCTCGTCTACACTTCAAATGAATGTAAATGCGACACTTCCTTGCAAAGAAATAGCGTTTGCAGATGACTACGTATCGTAGCAATAGATTTCTAATGCTTCTTAAAACGCGATATCGCTTCTCATTTCTATGTCTCATGGTAAGATATAATATGATTTGCGAAGTGTCATGCATTCCTCGTCTACACTTCAAATGAATGTAAATGCGACACTTCCTTGCTAGGAAATAGCGTCTGCAGATGTCTAGGTATCGTAGCAATAGAGTTCTAATGCTTCTTAAAACGCGATATTGCATCTCATTTCTATGTTTCATGGCAAGATATAACATGATTTGCGAAGTCTTATGTATTCCTCGTCTACACTTCAAATGAATGTAAATGCGACACTTCCTTGCAAGGAAATAGCGTTTGCAGATGTCTACGTATCGTAGCAATGGAGTTCTTATGATTCTTAATACGCGATATCGCATCTCATTTCTATGTTTCATGGAAAGATATAATATGATTTGCGAAGTGTGATGTATTCCTCGTCTACACTTCAAATGAATGTAAATGCAACACTTGCTTGCAAGGAAATAGCGTTTGCAGATGTCTACCTATCGTAGCAGTGGAGTTCTAATGCTTCTTACAACGCGATATCGCATCTCATTTCTATGTTTCATGGTAAGATATAATATGATTTGCGAAGTCTTATGTATTCCTCGTCTACACTTCAAATGAATGTAAATGCGATACTTCCTTGGTAGGAAATAGCGTCTGCAGATGTCTAGGTTTCGTAGCAATAGAGTTCTAATGCTTCTTAAAACGCGATATCGTATCTCACTTCTATGTTTCATGGTAAGATATAACATGATTTGCGAAGTCTTATGTATTCCTCGTCTACACTTCAAATGAATGTAAATGCGAAACTTCCTTGCAAGGAAATAGCGTTTGCAGATGTTTAGCTATCGCAGCGATAGAGTTCTGATGCTTCTCAAAACGCAATATCGCATCTCATTTCTATGTTTCTTGGTAGGATATAATATGATTTGCGAAGTGTTATGCATTCCGCGTCTACGATTCAATTGAATGTAAATGCGACACTTCCTTGCAAGGAAATAGCGTTTGCAGATGTCTACCTATCGTAGCAGTAGTGTTCTAATGCTTCTTAAAACGCGATATCGCACCTCATATCTATGTTTCATGGTAAGATATAATATGATTTGCGAAGTGTTATGTATTCCTCGTCTACACTTCAAATGAATGTAAATGCGACACTTCCTTGCAAGGAAATAGCGTTTGCAGATGTCTACGTATCGTAGCAATGGAGTTCTTATGATTCTTAATACGCGATATCGCATCTCATTTCTATGTTTCATGGAAAGATATAATATGATTTGCGAAGTGTGATGTATTCCTCGTCTACACTTCAAATGAATGTAAATGCAACACTTCCTTGCAAGTAAATAGCGTTTGCAGATGTCTACCTATCGTAGCAGTGGAGTTCTAATGCTTCTTAAAACGCGATATCGCATCTCACTTCTATGTTTCATGGTAAGATATAACATGATTTGCGAAGTGTTATGTATTCCTCGTCTACACTTCAAATGAATGTAAATGCGACACTTCCTTGGTAGGAAATAGCGTCTGCAGATGTCTAGGTATCGTAGCAATAGAGTTCTAATGCTTCTTAAAACGCGATATTGCATCTCATTTCTATGTTTCATGG
The DNA here is from genome assembly GCF_050948175.1 of Xylocopa sonorina. Lineage (NCBI taxonomy): Eukaryota > Metazoa > Arthropoda > Insecta > Hymenoptera > Apidae > Xylocopa > Xylocopa sonorina. The sequence goes on along the minus strand of NW_027490182.1, from coordinate 458,497 downwards.
TAAGATATAACATGATTTGCGAAGTCTTATGTATTCCTCGTCTACACTTCAAATGAATGTAAATGCGAAACTTCCTTGCAAGGAAATAGCGTTTGCAGATGTTTAGCTATCGCAGCGATAGAGTTCTGATGCTTCTCAAAACGCAATATCGCATCTCATTTCTATGTTTCTTGGTAGGATATAATATGATTTGAGAAGTGTTATGCATTCCTCGTTTACACTTCAAATGAATGTAAATGCGAAACTTCCTTGCAAGGAAATAGCGTTTGCAGATGTTTAGGTATCGCAGCGATAGAGTTCTGATGCTTCTCAAAACGCAATATCGCATCTCATTTCTATGTTTCTTGGTAAGATATAATATGATTTGCGAAGTGTTATGTATTCCTCGTTTACACTTCAAATGAATGTAAATGCGAAACTTCCTTGCAAGGAAATAGCGTTTGCAGATATTTAGGTATCGCAGCGATAGTGTTCTGATGCTTCTCAAAACGCAATATCGCATCTCATTTCTATGTTTCTTGGTAAGATATAATATGATTTGCGAAGTGTGATGTATTCCTCGTCTACACTTCAAATGAATGTAAATGCGACACTTCCTTGCAAGGAAATAGCGTTTGCAGATGTCTACGTATCGAAGCAATAGAGTTCAAATGCTTCTGAAAACGAGATATTGCATCACATATCTATGTTTCATGATAAGATATATTATTCATTGCGAAGTGTTATGCATTCTACGTCTACGATTCAAATGAACGCAAATGCGACACTTCCTTGCTAGGAAATAGCGTCTGCAGATGTCTAGGTATCGTAGCAATAGAGTTCTAATGCTTCTTAAAACGCGATATAGCATCTCATTTCTATGTTTCATGGTAGGATATTATATGATTTGCGAAGTGTTATGTATTCCTCTTCTACACTTCAGATGAATGTAAATGCGACACTTCCTTGCAAGGAAATAGCGTTTGCAGATGTCTATGAATCGTAACAATAGAGTTCTAATGCTCCTTAAAACGCGATATCGCATCTCATTTCTATGTTTCATGGTAAGATATAACATGATTTGCGAAGGGTTATGTATTCCTCGTCTACACTTCAAATGAATGTAAATGCGACACTTCCTTGCTAGGAAATAGCGTTTGCAGATGTCTAGGTATCGTAGCAATAGAGTTCTAATGCTTCTTAGAACGCGATATCGCATCTCATTTCTATGTTTCACAGTAAGATATAACATGATTTGCGAAGTGTCATGTATTCCTCGTCTACACTTCAAATGAATGTAAATGCGACACTTCCTTGCTAGGAAATAGCGTCTGCATATGTCTAGGTATCGTAGCAATAGAGTTCAAATGCTTCTTAAAACGAGATATAGCATCTCATATCTATGTTTCATGATAAGATATAATATTCATTGCGAAGTGTTATGCATTCCGCGTCTACGATTCAAATGAATGTGAATGGGACACTTCCTTGCAAGGAAATAGCGTTTGCAGATGTCTACGTATCGTAGCAATGGAGTTCTTATGATTCTTAAAACGCGATATCGCATCTCATTTCTATGTTTCATGGTAAGATATAATATGATTTGCGAAGTGTTATGTATTCCTCGTCTACACTTCAAATGAATGTAAATGCGACACTTGCTTGCAAGGAAATAGCGATTGCAGATATCTACGTATCGTAACAATAGAGTTCTTATGATTCTTAAAACGCGAAATCGCATCTCATTTCTATGTTTCATGGTAAGATATAATATGATTTGCGAAGTGTCATGTAATCCTCGTCTACACTTCAAATGAATGTAAATGCGACACTTCCTTGCTAGGAAATAGCGTCTGCAGATGTCTAGGTATCGTAGCAATAGAGTTCTAATGCTTCTTAAAACGCGATATCGCATCTCATTTCTATGTTTCATGGTAAGATATAATATGATTTGCGAAGTGTTATGTATTCCTCGTCTACACTTCAAATGAAAGTAAATGCGACACTTCCTTGGTAGGAAATAGCGTCTGCAGATGTCTAGGTATCGTAGCAATAGAGATCTAATGCTTCTTAAAACGCGATATCGCATCTCAATTCTAAGTTTCATGGTAAGATATAACACGATTTGCGAAGAGTTATGTATTCCTCGCCTACACTTCAAATGAATGTAAATGCGACACTTCCTTGCAAGGAAATAGCGTTTGCAGATGTCTGCCTATCGTAGCAATAGAGATCTAATGCTTCCTAAAACGCGATATCGCATCTCATTTCTATGTTTCATGGTAAGATATAGTATGATTTGCGAAGTGTCATGTATTCCTCGTCTACACTTCAAATGAATGTAAATGCGACACTTCCTTGCTAGGAAATAGCGTCTGCAGATGTCTAGGTGACGTAGCAATAGAGTTCAAATGCTTCTTAAAACGAGATATTGCATCTCATATCTATGTTTCATGATAAGATATAATATTCATCGCGAAGTGTTATGCATTCCTCGTCTGCGATTCAAATGAACGTAAATCCGACACTTCCTTGCAAGGAAATAGCAATTGCAGATGTCTACGTATCGTAACAATAGAGTTCTTATGATTCTTAAAACGCGAAATCGCATCTCATTTCTATGTTTCATGGTAAGATATAATATGATTTGCGAAGTGTCATGTAATCCTCGTCTACACTTCAAATGAATGTAAATGCGACACTTCCTTGCTAGGAAATAGCGTCTGCAGATGTCTAGGTATCGTAGCAATAGAGTTCTAATGCTTCTTAAAACGCGATATTGCATCTCATTTCTATGTTTCATGGCAAGATATAACATGATTTGCGAAGTCTTATGTATTCCTCGTCTACACTTCAAATGAATGTAAATGCGACACTTCCTTGCAAGGAAATAGCGTTTGCAGATGTCTACGTATCGTAGCAATGGAGTTCTTATGATTCTTAATACGCGATATCGCATCTCATTTCTATGTTTCATGGAAAGATATAATATGATTTGCGAAGTGTGATGTATTCCTCGTCTACACTTCAAATGAATGTAAATGCGACACTTGCTTGCAAGGAAATAGCGTTTGCAGATGTCTACCTATCGTAGCAGTGGAGTTCTAATGCTTCTTACAACGCGATATCGCATCTCATTTCTATGTTTCATGGTAAGATATAATATGATTTGCGAAGTCTTATGTATTCCTCGTCTACACTTCAAATGAATGTAAATGCGATACTTCCTTGGTAGGAAATAGCGTCTGCAGATGTCTAGGTTTCGTAGCAATAGAGTTCTAATGCTTCTTAAAACGCGATATCGTATCTCACTTCTATGTTTCATGGTAAGATATAACATGATTTGCGAAGTCTTATGTATTCCTCGTCTACACTTCAAATGAATGTAAATGCGAAACTTCCTTGCAAGGAAATAGCGTTTGCAGATGTTTAGCTATCGCAGCGATAGAGTTCTGATGCTTCTCAAAACGCAATATCGCATCTCATTTCTATGTTTCTTGGTAGGATATAATATGATTTGCGAAGTGTTATGCATTCCGCGTCTACGATTCAATTGAATGTAAATGCGACACTTCCTTGCAAGGAAATAGCGTTTGCAGATGTCTACCTATCGTAGCAGTAGTGTTCTAATGCTTCTTAAAACGCGATATCGCACCTCATATCTATGTTTCATGGTAAGATATAATATGATTTGCGAAGTGTTATGTATTCCTCGTCTACACTTCAAATGAATGTAAATGCGACACTTCCTTGCAAGGAAATAGCGTTTGCAGATGTCTACGTATCGTAGCAATGGAGTTCTTATGATTCTTAATACGCGATATCGCATCTCATTTCTATGTTTCATGGAAAGATATAATATGATTTGCGAAGTGTGATGTATTCCTCGTCTACACTTCAAATGAATGTAAATGCAACACTTCCTTGCAAGTAAATAGCGTTTGCAGATGTCTACCTATCGTAGCAGTGGAGTTCTAATGCTTCTTAAAACGCGATATCGCATCTCACTTCTATGTTTCATGGTAAGATATAACATGATTTGCGAAGTGTTATGTATTCCTCGTCTACACTTCAAATGAATGTAAATGCGACACTTCCTTGGTAGGAAATAGCGTCTGCAGATGTCTAGGTATCGTAGCAATAGAGTTCTAATGCTTCTTAAAACGCGATATTGCATCTCATTTCTATGTTTCATGGTAAGATATAACATGATTTGCGAAGTCTTATGTATTCCTCGTCTACACTTCAAATGAATGTAAATGCGAAACTTCCTTGCAAGGAAATAGCGTTTGCAGATGTTTAGCTATCGCAGCGATAGAGTTCTGATGCTTCTCAAAACGCAATATCGCATCTCATTTCTATGTTTCTTGGTAAGATATAATATGATTTGCGAAGTCTTATGTATTCCTCGTTTACACTTCAAATGAATGTAAATGCGAAACTTCCTTGCAAGGAAATAGCGTTTGCAGATGTTTAGGTATCGCAGCGATAGTGTTCTGATGCTTCTCAAAACGCAATATCGCATCTCATTTCTATGTTTCTTGGTAAGATATAATATGATTTGCGAAGTGTGATGTATTCCTCGTCTACACTTCAAATGAATGTAAATGCGACACTTCCTTGCAAGGAAATAGCGTTTGCAGATGTCTACGTATCGAAGCAATAGAGTTCAAATGCTTCTGAAAACGAGATATTGCATCACATATCTATGTTTCATGATAAGATATATTATTCATTGCGAAGTGTTATGCATTCTACGTCTACGATTCAAATGAACGCAAATGCGACACTTCCTTGCTAGGAAATAGCGTCTGCAGATGTCTAGGTATCGTAGCAATAGAGTTCTAATGCTTCTTAAAACGCGATATAGCATCTCATTTCTATGTTTCATGGTAGGATATTATATGATTTGCGAAGTGTTATGTATTCCTCTTCTACACTTCAGATGAATGTAAATGCGACACTTCCTTGCAAGGAAATAGCGTTTGCAGATGTCTATGAATCGTAACAATAGAGTTCTAATGCTTCTTAAAACGCGATATCGCATCTCATTTCTATGTTTCATGGTAAGATATAACATGATTTGCGAAGGGTTATGTATTCCTCGTCTACACTTCAAATGAATGTAAATGCGACACTTCCTTGCTAGGAAATAGCGTTTGCAGATGTCTAGGTATCGTAGCAATAGAGTTCTAATGCTTCTTAGAACGCGATATCGCATCTCATTTCTATGTTTCACAGTAAGATATAACATGATTTGCGAAGTGTCATGTATTCCTCGTCTACACTTCAAATGAATGTAAATGCGACACTTCCTTGCTAGGAAATAGCGTCTGCATATGTCTAGGTATCGTAGCAATAGAGTTCAAATGCTTCTTAAAACGAGATATAGCATCTCATATCTATGTTTCATGATAAGATATAATATTCATTGCGAAGTGTTATGCATTCCGCGTCTACGATTCAAATGAATGTGAATGGGACACTTCCTTGCAAGGAAATAGCGTTTGCAGATGTCTACGTATCGTAGCAATGGAGTTCTTATGATTCTTAAAACGCGATATCGCATCTCATTCCTATGTTTCATGGTAAGATATAATATGATTTGCGAAGTGTTATGTATTCCTCGTCTACACTTCAAATGAATGTAAATGCGACACTTGCTTGCAAGGAAATAGCGTTTGCAGATATCTACGTATCGTAACAATAGAGTTCTTATGATTCTTAAAACGCGAAATCGCATCTCATTTCTATGTTTCATGGTAAGATATAATATGATTTGCGAAGTGTCATGTAATCCTCGTCTACACTTCAAATGAATGTAAATGCGACACTTCCTTGCTAGGAAATAGCGTCTGCAGATGTCTAGGTATCGTAGCAATAGAGTTCTAATGCTTCTTAAAACGCGATATCGCATCTCATTTCTATGTTTCATGGTAAGATATAATATGATTTGCGAAGTGTTATGTATTCCTCGTCTACACTTCAAATGAAAGTAAATGCGACACTTCCTTGGTAGGAAATAGCGTCTGCAGATGTCTAGGTATCGTAGCAATAGAGATCTAATGCTTCTTAAAACGCGATATCGCATCTCAATTCTAAGTTTCATGGTAAGATATAACACGATTTGCGAAGAGTTATGTATTCCTCGCCTACACTTCAAATGAATGTAAATGCGACACTTCCTTGCAAGGAAATAGCGTTTGCAGATGTCTGCCTATCGTAGCAATAGAGATCTAATGCTTCCTAAAACGCGATATCGCATCTCATTTCTATGTTTCATGGTAAGATATAGTATGATTTGCGAAGTGTCATGTATTCCTCGTCTACACTTCAAATGAATGTAAATGCGACACTTCCTTGCTAGGAAATAGCGTCTGCAGATGTCTAGGTGACGTAGCAATAGAGTTCAAATGCTTCTTAAAACGAGATATTGCATCTCATATCTATGTTTCATGATAAGATATAATATTCATCGCGAAGTGTTATGCATTCCTCGTCTGCGATTCAAATGAACGTAAATCCGACACTTCCTTGCAAGGAAATAGCAATTGCAGATGTCTACGTATCGTAACAATAGAGTTCTTATGATTCTTAAAACGCGAAATCGCATCTCATTTCTATGTTTCATGGTAAGATATAATATGATTTGCGAAGTGTCATGTAATCCTCGTCTACACTTCAAATGAATGTAAATGCGACACTTCCTTGCTAGGAAATAGCGTCTGCAGATGTCTAGGTATCGTAGCAATAGAGTTCTAATGCTTCTTAGAACGCGATATCGCATCTCAATTCTATGTTTCATGGTAAGATATAACACGATTTGCGTAGTGTTATGTGATCCTCGTCTACACTTCAAATGATTGTAAATGCGACACTCCCTTGAAAGGAAATTGCGTCTGCAGATGTTTAGGTATCGCAGCGATAGAGTTCTGATGCTTCTCAAAACGCAATATCGCATTTCATTTCTATGTTTCATGGTAAGATATAATATGATTTGCGAAGTGTTATGTATTCCTCGTCTACACTTCAAATGAATGTAAATGCGACACTTCCTTGGACGGAAATAGCGTTTGCAGACGCCTACGTATCGAAGCAATAGTGTTCAAATGCTTCTTAAAACGAGATATTGCATCACATATCTATGTTTCATGATAAGATATATTATTCATTGCGAAGTGTTATGCATTCTACGTCTACGATTCAAATGAACGCAAATGCGACACTTCCTTGCTAGGAAATAGCGTCTGCAGATGTCTAGGTATCGTAGCAATAGAGTTCAAATGCTTCTCAAAACGAGATATAGCATCTCATATCTACGTTTCATGATAAGATATAATATTCATTGCGAAGTGTTATGCATTCCTCGTATACGATTCAAATGAATGTAAATGCGACACTTCCTTGCAAGGAAATAGCGTTTGCAGATGTCTACGTATCGGAGCAATAGAGTTCTAATGCTTCTTAAAATGCGATATCGCATCTCATTTCTATGTTTCATGGTAAGATATAATATAATTTGCGAAGTGTCACGTATTCCTCGTCTACACTCCAAATGAATGTAAATGCGAGACTTCCTTGCTAGGAAATAGCGTCTGCAGATGTCTAGGCATCGTAGCAATAGTGTTCTAATGCTTCTTAAGACGCGATGTCGCATCTCATTTCTATGTTTCATGGTAAGATATAATATGATTTGCGAAGTGTTATGTATTCCTCGTCTACACTTCAAATGAATGTAAATGCGACACCTCCTTGCAAGGAAATAGCGTCTGCAGATGTCTACGTATCGTAGCAATAGGGTTCTTATGATTCTTAAAACGCGATATCGCATCTCATTTCTTCAGACGAGGAATGCATAATACTTCGCAATGAATATTATATCTTATCATGAAACATAGATATGAGATGGAATATCCTGTTTTAAGAAGCATTTGAACTCTATTGCTTCGATACGTAGGCATCTGCAAACGCTATTTCCTTGCAAGGAAGTGTCGCATTTACATTCATTTGAAGTGTAGACGAGGGATACATAACACTTCGCAAATCATATTATATCTTACAATGAAACGTAGAAATGAGATGCGATATTGCGTTTTAAGAATCATAAGAACTCAATTGCTACGATACGTAGACATCTGCAAACGCTATTTCTTTGCAAGGAAGTGTCGCATTTACATTCATTTGAATCGTAGACGTAGAATGCATAACACTTCGCAATGAATAATATATCTTATCATGAAACATAGATATGAGATACTATATCTCGTTTTAAGAAGCATTTGAACTCTATTGCAACGATACCTAGACATCTGCAGACGCTATTTCCTAGCAAGGAAGTGTCGCATTTACATTCATTTGAAGTGTAGACGAGGAATACATGACACTTCGCAAGTCATATTATATCTTACCATGAAACATAGAAATGAGATGCGATATCGCGTTTTAAGAAGCATTAGAAATCTATTGCTACGATACGTAGACATCTGCAAACGCTATTTCTTTGCAAGGAAGTGTCGCATTTACATTCATTTGAAGTGTAGACGAGGAATACATAACACTTCGCAAATCATATTATATCTTACCATGAAACATAGAAATGAGATGCGATATCGCGTTTTAAGAAGCATTAGAACTCTACTGCTACGATAGGTAGACATCTGCAAACGCACTTTCCTTGCAAGGAAGTGTCGCATTAACATTCATATGAGGTGTAGACGAGGAATACATAACACTTCACAAATCATATTATATCTTACAATGAAACCAAAACCAAATGAATGTAAATGCGACACTTCCTTGCAAGGAAATAGCGTTTGCAGATGTCTGCCTATTGTAGCAATAGAGTTCTAATGCTTCTTAAAACGCGATATCGCATCTCATTTCCATGTTTCATGGTAAGATATAATATGATTTGCGAAGTGTTAAGTATTCCTCGCCTACACTTCAAATGAATGTAAATGCGACACTTCCTTGCAAGGAAATAGTGTTTGCAGATGTCTGCCTATCGTAGCAATAGAGTTCTAATACTTCTTAAAACGCGATATCGCATCTCATTTCTATGTTTCATGGTAAGATATAATATGATTTGCGAAGTGTTAAGTATTCCTCGTCTACACTTCAAATGAATCCAAATGCGATACTTCCTTGCAAGGAAATAGCGTTTGCAGATGTCTACGTACCGAAGCAATAGAGTTCAAATGCTTCTTAAAACGAGATATTGCATCACATATCTATGTTTCATGATAAGATAAATTATTCATTGCGAAGTGTTATGCCTTCTACGTCTACGATTCAAATGAGCGTAAATGCGACACTTCCTTCCTAGGAAATAGCGTCTGCAGATGTCTAGGTATCGTTGCAATAGAGTTCTAATGCTTCTTAAAACGCGATATCGCATCTCATTTCTATGTTTCATGGTAAGATATTATATGATTTGCGAAGTGTTATGTATTCCTCGTCTACACTTCAAATGAACGTAAATGCGACACTTCCTTGCAAGGAAATTGCGTTTGCAGGTATCAACCTATCGTAGCAATAGAATTCTAATGCATCTTAAAACGCGATATCGCATCTCATTTCTATGTTTCATGGTAAGATATAATATGATTTGCGAAGTGTTATGTATTCTTCGTCTACACTTCAAATGAACCTAAATGCGACACTTCCTTGCAAGGAAATAGCGTTTGCAGGTGTCTACCTATCGTAGCAATAGAATTCTAATGCATCTTAAAACGCGATATCGCATCTCATTTCTATGTTTCATGGTAAGATATAATATGATTTGAGAAGTGTCATGTATTCCTCGTCTACACTTCAAATGAATGTAAATGCGACACTACCTTGCAAGGAAATAGCGTTTGCAGATGTCTACGTATCGAAGCAATAGAGTTCAAATGCTTCTTAAAACGAGATATTGCATCACATATCTATGTTTCATGATAAGATATATTATTCATTGCCAAGTGTTATGCATTCTACGTCTACGATTCAAATGAATGTAAATGCCACACTTCCTTGCAAGGAAATGGCGTCTGCAGATGTCTACGTATCGTAGCAATAGGGTTCTTATGATACTTAAAACGCGATATCGCATCTCATTTCTATGTTTCATGGTCAGATATAATATGATTTGCGAAGTGTTATGTATTCCTCGTCTACACTTCATATGAATGTTAATGCGACACTTCCTTGCAAGGAAATTGCGTTTGCAGATGTCTACGTATCGTTGCAATAGAGTTCTTATGATTCTTAAAACGCGATATCGCATCTCATTTCTATGTTTCATGGTAAGATATAATATGATTTGCGTAGTGTTATGTGCTCCTCGTCTACACTTCAAATGATTGTAAATACGACACTTCCTTGCAAGGAGATAGCGTCTGCAGATGTCTACGAAATCGTAGCAATAGATTTCTAATGCTTCTTAAAACGCGATATCGCATCTCATTTCTATGTTTCATGGTAAGATATAATATGATTAGCGAAGTGTTATGTGTTCCTCGTCTACACTTCAAATGAATGTAAATGCGACACTTCCTTGCTAGGAAATAGCGTCTGCAGATGTCCAGGTATCGTAGCGATAGGGTTCTAATGCTTCTCAAAACGCAATATCGCATCTCATTTCTATGTTTCATGGTAAGATATAATATGATTTGCGAAGTGTTATGTATTCCTCGTCTACACTTCAAATGAATGTGAATGCGATACTTCCTCGCTAGGAAATAGCGTTTGCAGATGTCTACGTATCGTTGCAATAGCTTTCTAATGCTTCTTAAAACGCGATATCGCATCTCATTTCTATGTTTCATGGTACTATATAATATGATTTGCGAAGTGTCATGTATTCCTCGTCTACATTTCAAATGAATGTGACTGCGATATTTCCTCGCTAGGAAATAGCGTTTGCAGATGTCTACGTATCGTACCAATAGCTTTCTAATGCTTCTTAAAACGCGATATCGCATCTCATTTCTATGTTTCATGGTAAGATATAATATGATTTGCGAAGTGTTATGTATTCCTCGTCTACACTTCAAATGAATGTAAATGCGACACTTCCTTGCTAGGAAATAGCGTTTGCAGATGTCTGCCTATCGTAGCAATAGAGATCTAATGCTTCCTAAAACGCGATATCGCATCTCATTTCTATGTTTCATGGTAAGATATAGTATGATTTGCGAAGTGTCATGTATTCCTCGTCTACACTTCAAATGAATGTAAATGCGGCACTTCCTTGCTAGGAAATAGCGTCTGCAGATGTCTAGGTGACGTAGCAATAGAGTTCAAATGCTTCTTAAAACGAGATATTGCATCTCATATCTATGTTTCATGATAAGATATAATATTCATCGCGAAGTGTTATGCATTCCTCGTCTGCGATTCAAATGAACGTAAATCCGACACTTCCTTGCAAGGAAATAGCAATTGCAGATGTCTACGTATCGTAACAATAGAGTTCTTATGATTCTTAAAACGCGAAATCGCATCTCATTTCTATGTTTCATGGTAAGATATAATATGATTTGCGAAGTGTCATGTAATCCTCGTCTACACTTCAAATGAATGTAAATGCGACACTTCCTTGCTAGGAAATAGCGTCTGCAGATGTCTAGGTATCGTAGCAATAGAGTTCTAATGCTTCTTAGAACGCGATATCGCATCTCAATTCTATGTTTCATGGTAAGATATAACACGATTTGCGTAGTGTTATGTGATCCTCGTCTACACTTCAAATGATTGTAAATGCGACACTCCCTTGAAAGGAAATTGCGTCTGCAGATGTTTAGGTATCGCAGCGATAGAGTTCTGATGCTTCTCAAAACGCAATATCGCATTTCATTTCTATGTTTCATGGTAAGATATAATATGATTTGCGAAGTGTTATGTATTCCTCGTCTACACTTCAAATGAATGTAAATGCGACACTTCCTTGGACGGAAATAGCGTTTGCAGACGCCTACTTATCGAAGCAATAGTGTTCAAATGCTTCTTAAAACGAGATATTGCATCACATATCTATGTTTCATGATAAGATATATTATTCATTGCGAAGTGTTATGCATTCTACGTCTACGATTCAAATGAACGCAAATGCGACACTTCCTTGCTAGGAAATAGCGTCTGCAGATGTCTAGGTATCGTAGCAATAGAGTTCAAATGCTTCTCAAAACGAGATATAGCATCTCATATCTACGTTTCATGATAAGATATAATATTCATTGCGAAGTGTTATGCATTCCTCGTATACGATTCAAATGAATGTAAATGCGACACTTCCTTGCAAGGAAATAGCGTTTGCAGATGTCTACGTATCGGAGCAATAGAGTTCTAATGCTTCTTAAAATGCGATATCGCATCTCATTTCTATGTTTCATGGTAAGATATAATATAATTTGCGAAGTGTCACGTATTCCTCGTCTACACTCCAAATGAATGTAAATGCGAGACTTCCTTGCTAGGAAATAGCGTCTGCAGATGTCTAGGCATCGTAGCAATAGTGTTCTAATGCTTCTTAAGACGCGATGTCGCATCTCATTTCTATGTTTCATGGTAAGATATAATATGATTTGCGAAGTGTTATGTATTCCTCGTCTACACTTCAAATGAATGTAAATGCGACACCTCCTTGCAAGGAAATAGCGTCTGCAGATGTCTACGTATCGTAGCAATAGGGTTCTTATGATTCTTAAAACGCGATATCGCATCTCATTTCTTCAGACGAGGAATGCATAATACTTCGCAATGAATATTATATCTTATCATGAAACATAGATATGAGATGGAATATCCTGTTTTAAGAAGCATTTGAACTCTATTGCTTCGATACGTAGGCATCTGCAAACGCTATTTCCTTGCAAGGAAGTGTCGCATTTACATTCATTTGAAGTGTAGACGAGGGATACATAACACTTCGCAAATCATATTATATCTTACAATGAAACGTAGAAATGAGATGCGATATTGCGTTTTAAGAATCATAAGAACTCAATTGCTACGATACGTAGACATCTGCAAACGCTATTTCTTTGCAAGGAAGTGTCGCATTTACATTCATTTGAATCGTAGACGTAGAATGCATAACACTTCGCAATGAATAATATATCTTATCATGAAACATAGATATGAGATACTATATCTCGTTTTAAGAAGCATTTGAACTCTATTGCAACGATACCTAGACATCTGCAGACGCTATTTCCTAGCAAGGAAGTGTCGCATTTACATTCATTTGAAGTGTAGACGAGGAATACATGACACTTCGCAAGTCATATTATATCTTACCATGAAACATAGAAATGAGATGCGATATCGCGTTTTAAGAAGCATTAGAAATCTATTGCTACGATACGTAGACATCTGCAAACGCTATTTCTTTGCAAGGAAGTGTCGCATTTACATTCATTTGAAGTGTAGACGAGGAATACATAACACTTCGCAAATCATATTATATCTTACCATGAAACATAGAAATGAGATGCGATATCGCGTTTTAAGAAGCATTAGAACTCTACTGCTACGATAGGTAGACATCTGCAAACGCACTTTCCTTGCAAGGAAGTGTCGCATTAACATTCATATGAGGTGTAGACGAGGAATACATAACACTTCACAAATCATATTATATCTTACCATGAAACCAAAACCAAATGAATGTAAATGCGACACTTCCTTGCAAGGAAATAGCGTTTGCAGATGTCTGCCTATTGTAGCAATAGAGTTCTAATGCTTCTTAAAACGCGATATCGCATCTCATTTCCATGTTTCATGGTAAGATATAATATGACTTGCGAAGTGTTAAGTATTCCTCGCCTACACTTCAAATGAATGTAAATGCGACACTTCCTTGCAAGGAAATAGTGTTTGCAGATGTCTGCCTATCGTAGCAATAGAGTTCTAATACTTCTTAAAACGCGATATCGCATCTCATTTCTATGTTTCATGGTAAGATATAATATGATTTGCGAAGTGTTAAGTATTCCTCGTCTACACTTCAAATGAATCCAAATGCGATACTTCCTTGCAAGGAAATAGCGTTTGCAGATGTCTACGTACCGAAGCAATAGAGTTCAAATGCTTCTTAAAACGAGATATTGCATCACATATCTATGTTTCATGATAAGATAAATTATTCATTGCGAAGTGTTATGCCTTCTACGTCTACGATTCAAATGAGCGTAAATGCGACACTTCCTTCCTAGGAAATAGCGTCTGCAGATGTCTAGGTATCGTTGCAATAGAGTTCTAATGCTTCTTAAAACGCGATATCGCATCTCATTTCTATGTTTCATGGTAAGATATAATATGATTTGCGAAGTGTTATGTATTCTTCGTCTACACTTCAAATGAACCTAAATGCGACACTTCCTTGCAAGGAAATAGCGTTTGCAGGTGTCTACCTATCGTAGCAATAGAATTCTAATGCATCTTAAAACGCGATATCGCATCTCATTTCTATGTTTCATGGTAAGATATAATATGATTTGAGAAGTGTCATGTATTCCTCGTCTACACTTCAAATGAATGTAAATGCGACACTACCTTGCAAGGAAATAGCGTTTGCAGATGTCTACGTATCGAAGCAATAGAGTTCAAATGCTTCTTAAAACGAGATATTGCATCACATATCTATGTTTCATGATAAGATATATTATTCATTGCCAAGTGTTATGCATTCTACGTCTACGATTCAAATGAATGTAAATGCCACACTTCCTTGCAAGGAAATGGCGTCTGCAGATGTCTACGTATCGTAGCAATAGGGTTCTTATGATACTTAAAACGCGATATCGCATCTCATTTCTATGTTTCATGGTCAGATATAATATGATTTGCGAAGTGTTATGTATTCCTCGTCTACACTTCATATGAATGTTAATGCGACACTTCCTTGCAAGGAAATTGCGTTTGCAGATGTCTACGTATCGTTGCAATAGAGTTCTTATGATTCTTAAAACGCGATATCGCATCTCATTTCTATGTTTCATGGTAAGATATAATATGATTTGCGTAGTGTTATGTGCTCCTCGTCTACACTTCAAATGATTGTAAATACGACACTTCCTTGCAAGGAGATAGCGTCTGCAGATGTCTACGAAATCGTAGCAATAGATTTCTAATGCTTCTTAAAACGCGATATCGCATCTCATTTCTATGTTTCATGGTAAGATATAATATGATTAGCGAAGTGTTATGTGTTCCTCGTCTACACTTCAAATGAATGTAAATGCGACACTTCCTTGCTAGGAAATAGCGTCTGCAGATGTCCAGGTATCGTAGCGATAGGGTTCTAATGCTTCTCAAAACGCAATATCGCATCTCATTTCTATGTTTCATGGTAAGATATAATATGATTTGCGAAGTGTTATGTATTCCTCGTCTACACTTCAAATGAATGTGAATGCGATACTTCCTCGCTAGGAAATAGCGTTTGCAGATGTCTACGTATCGTTGCAATAGCTTTCTAATGCTTCTTAAAACGCGATATCGCATCTCATTTCTATGTTTCATGGTACTATATAATATGATTTGCGAAGTGTCATGTATTCCTCGTCTACATTTCAAATGAATGTGACTGCGATATTTCCTCGCTAGGAAATAGCGTTTGCAGATGTCTACGTATCGTACCAATAGCTTTCTAATGCTTCTTAAAACGCGATATCGCATCTCATTTCTATGTTCCATGGTGAGATATAATATGATTTGCGAAGTGTCATGTTTTCCTCATCTACACTTCAAATGAATGTAAATGCGACACTTCCTTGCTAGGAAATAGCGTCTGCAGATGTCTAGGTATCGTAGCAATAGAGTTCTAATGCTTCTTAAAACGCGATATCGCATCTCATTTCTGTGTTTCATAGTAAGATATTATATGATTTGCGAAGTGTTATGTATTCCTCGTCTACACTTCAAATGAATGTAAATGCGACACTTCGTTGCTAGGAAATAGCGTCTGCAGATGTCTAGGTATCGTAGCAATAGATTTCTAATGCTTCTTAAAACGCGATATCGCATCTCATTTCTATGTTTCATGGTAAGATATAACATGATTTGCGATGTGTTATGTATTCCTCGCCTACACTTCAAATGAATGTAAATGCGAAATTTCCTTGCAAAGAAATAGCGTTTGCAGATGTCAACGTATCGTAGCAATAGATTTCTAATGCTTCTTAAAACGCGATATCGCATCTCATTTCTATGTTTCATGGTAAGATATAATATGATTTGCGAAGTGTTATGTATTCCTCGTCTACACTTCAAATGAATGTAAATGCGACACTTCCTTGCTAGGAAATAGCGTTTGCAGATGTCTGCCTATCGTAGCAATAGAGATCTAATGCTTCCTAAAACGCGATATCGCATCTCATTTCTATGTTTCATGGTAAGATATAGTATGATTTGCGAAGTGTCATGTATTCCTCGTCTACACTTCAAATGAATGTAAATGCGACACTTCCTTGCTAGGAAATAGCGTCTGCAGATGTCTAGGTGACGTAGCAATAGAGTTCAAATGCTTCTTAAAACGAGATATTGCATCTCATATCTATGTTTCATGATAAGATATAATATTCATCGCGAAGTGTTATGCATTCCTCGTCTGCGATTCAAATGAACGTAAATCCGACACTTCCTTGCAAGGAAATAGCAATTGCAGATGTCTACGTATCGTAACAATAGAGTTCTTATGATTCTTAAAACGCGAAATCGCATCTCATTTCTATGTTTCATGGTAAGATATAATATGATTTGCGAAGTGTCATGTAATCCTCGTCTACACTTCAAATGAATGTAAATGCGACACTTCCTTGCTAGGAAATAGCGTCTGCAGATGTCTAGGTATCGTAGCAATAGAGTTCTAATGCTTCTTAGAACGCGATATCGCATCTCAATTCTATGTTTCATGGTAAGATATAACACGATTTGCGTAGTGTTATGTGATCCTCGTCTACACTTCAAATGATTGTAAATGCGACACTCCCTTGAAAGGAAATTGCGTCTGCAGATGTTTAGGTATCGCAGCGATAGAGTTCTGATGCTTCTCAAAACGCAATATCGCATTTCATTTCTATGTTTCATGGTAAGATATAATATGATTTGCGAAGTGTTATGTATTCCTCGTCTACACTTCAAATGAATGTAAATGCGACACTTCCTTGGACGGAAATAGCGTTTGCAGACGCCTACTTATCGAAGCAATAGTGTTCAAATGCTTCTTAAAACGAGATATTGCATCACATATCTATGTTTCATGATAAGATATATTATTCATTGCGAAGTGTTATGCATTCTACGTCTACGATTCAAATGAACGCAAATGCGACACTTCCTTGCTAGGAAATAGCGTCTGCAGATGTCTAGGTATCGTAGCAATAGAGTTCAAATGCTTCTCAAAACGAGATATAGCATCTCATATCTACGTTTCATGATAAGATATAATATTCATTGCGAAGTGTTATGCATTCCTCGTATACGATTCAAATGAATGTAAATGCGACACTTCCTTGCAAGGAAATAGCGTTTGCAGATGTCTACGTATCGGAGCAATAGAGTTCTAATGCTTCTTAAAATGCGATATCGCATCTCATTTCTATGTTTCATGGTAAGATATAATATAATTTGCGAAGTGTCACGTATTCCTCGTCTACACTCCAAATGAATGTAAATGCGAGACTTCCTTGCTAGGAAATAGCGTCTGCAGATGTCTAGGCATCGTAGCGATAGTGTTCTAATGCTTCTTAAGACGCGATGTCGCATCTCATTTCTATGTTTCATGGTAAGATATAATATGATTTGCGAAGTGTTATGTATTCCTCGTCTACACTTCAAATGAATGTAAATGCGACACCTCCTTGCAAGGAAATAGCGTCTGCAGATGTCTACGTATCGTAGCAATAGGGTTCTTATGATTCTTAAAACGCGATATCGCATCTCATTTCTTCAGACGAGGAATGCATAATACTTCGCAATGAATATTATATCTTATCATGAAACATAGATATGAGATGGAATATCCTGTTTTAAGAAGCATTTGAACTCTATTGCTTCGATACGTAGGCATCTGCAAACGCTATTTCCTTGCAAGGAAGTGTCGCATTTACATTCATTTGAAGTGTAGACGAGGGATACATAACACTTCGCAAATCATATTATATCTTACAATGAAACGTAGAAATGAGATGCGATATTGCGTTTTAAGAATCATAAGAACTCAATTGCTACGATACGTAGACATCTGCAAACGCTATTTCTTTGCAAGGAAGTGTCGCATTTACATTCATTTGAATCGTAGACGTAGAATGCATAACACTTCGCAATGAATAATATATCTTATCATGAAACATAGATATGAGATACTATATCTCGTTTTAAGAAGCATTTGAACTCTATTGCAACGATACCTAGACATCTGCAGACGCTATTTCCTAGCAAGGAAGTGTCGCATTTACATTCATTTGAAGTGTAGACGAGGAATACATGACACTTCGCAAGTCATATTATATCTTACCATGAAACATAGAAATGAGATGCGATATCGCGTTTTAAGAAGCATTAGAAATCTATTGCTACGATACGTAGACATCTGCAAACGCTATTTCTTTGCAAGGAAGTGTCGCATTTACATTCATTTGAAGTGTAGACGAGGAATACATAACACTTCGCAAATCATATTATATCTTACCATGAAACATAGAAATGAGATGCGATATCGCGTTTTAAGAAGCATTAGAACTCTACTGCTACGATAGGTAGACATCTGCAAACGCACTTTCCTTGCAAGGAAGTGTCGCATTAACATTCATATGAGGTGTAGACGAGGAATACATAACACTTCACAAATCATATTATATCTTACCATGAAACCAAAACCAAATGAATGTAAATGCGACACTTCCTTGCAAGGAAATAGCGTTTGCAGATGTCTGCCTATTGTAGCAATAGAGTTCTAATGCTTCTTAAAACGCGATATCGCATCTCATTTCCATGTTTCATGGTAAGATATAATATGACTTGCGAAGTGTTAAGTATTCCTCGCCTACACTTCAAATGAATGTAAATGCGACACTTCCTTGCAAGGAAATAGTGTTTGCAGATGTCTGCCTATCGTAGCAATAGAGTTCTAATACTTCTTAAAACGCGATATCGCATCTCATTTCTATGTTTCATGGTAAGATATAATATGATTTGCGAAGTGTTAAGTATTCCTCGTCTACACTTCAAATGAATCCAAATGCGATACTTCCTTGCAAGGAAATAGCGTTTGCAGATGTCTACGTACCGAAGCAATAGAGTTCAAATGCTTCTTAAAACGAGATATTGCATCACATATCTATGTTTCATGATAAGATAAATTATTCATTGCGAAGTGTTATGCCTTCTACGTCTACGATTCAAATGAGCGTAAATGCGACACTTCCTTCCTAGGAAATAGCGTCTGCAGATGTCTAGGTATCGTTGCAATAGAGTTCTAATGCTTCTTAAAACGCGATATCGCATCTCATTTCTATGTTTCATGGTAAGATATTATATGATTTGCGAAGTGTTATGTATTCCTCGTCTACACTTCAAATGAACGTAAATGCGACACTTCCTTGCAAGGAAATTGCGTTTGCAGGTATCAACCTATCGTAGCAATAGAATTCTAATGCATCTTAAAACGCGATATCGCATCTCATTTCTATGTTTCATGGTAAGATATAATATGATTTGCGAAGTGTTATGTATTCTTCGTCTACACTTCAAATGAACCTAAATGCGACACTTCCTTGCAAGGAAATAGCGTTTGCAGGTGTCTACCTATCGTAGCAATAGAATTCTAATGCATCTTAAAACGCGATATCGCATCTCATTTCTATGTTTCATGGTAAGATATAATATGATTTGAGAAGTGTCATGTATTCCTCGTCTACACTTCAAATGAATGTAAATGCGACACTACCTTGCAAGGAAATAGCGTTTGCAGATGTCTACGTATCGAAGCAATAGAGTTCAAATGCTTCTTAAAACGAGATATTGCATCACATATCTATGTTTCATGATAAGATATATTATTCATTGCCAAGTGTTATGCATTCTACGTCTACGATTCAAATGAATGTAAATGCCACACTTCCTTGCAAGGAAATGGCGTCTGCAGATGTCTACGTATCGTAGCAATAGGGTTCTTATGATACTTAAAACGCGATATCGCATCTCATTTCTATGTTTCATGGTCAGATATAATATGATTTGCGAAGTGTTATGTATTCCTCGTCTACACTTCATATGAATGTTAATGCGACACTTCCTTGCAAGGAAATTGCGTTTGCAGATGTCTACGTATCGTTGCAATAGAGTTCTTATGATTCTTAAAACGCGATATCGCATCTCATTTCTATGTTTCATGGTAAGATATAATATGATTTGCGTAGTGTTATGTGCTCCTCGTCTACACTTCAAATGATTGTAAATACGACACTTCCTTGCAAGGAGATAGCGTCTGCAGATGTCTACGAAATCGTAGCAATAGATTTCTAATGCTTCTTAAAACGCGATATCGCATCTCATTTCTATGTTTCATGGTAAGATATAATATGATTAGCGAAGTGTTATGTGTTCCTCGTCTACACTTCAAATGAATGTAAATGCGACACTTCCTTGCTAGGAAATAGCGTCTGCAGATGTCCAGGTATCGTAGCGATAGGGTTCTAATGCTTCTCAAAACGCAATATCGCATCTCATTTCTATGTTTCATGGTAAGATATAATATGATTTGCGAAGTGTTATGTATTCCTCGTCTACACTTCAAATGAATGTGAATGCGATACTTCCTCGCTAGGAAATAGCGTTTGCAGATGTCTACGTATCGTTGCAATAGCTTTCTAATGCTTCTTAAAACGCGATATCGCATCTCATTTCTATGTTTCATGGTACTATATAATATGATTTGCGAAGTGTCATGTATTCCTCGTCTACATTTCAAATGAATGTGACTGCGATATTTCCTCGCTAGGAAATAGCGTTTGCAGATGTCTACGTATCGTACCAATAGCTTTCTAATGCTTCTTAAAACGCGATATCGCATCTCATTTCTATGTTCCATGGTGAGATATAATATGATTTGCGAAGTGTCATGTTTTCCTCATCTACACTTCAAATGAATGTAAATGCGACACTTCCTTGCTAGGAAATAGCGTCTGCAGATGTCTAGGTATCGTAGCAATAGAGTTCTAATGCTTCTTAAAACGCGATATCGCATCTCATTTCTGTGTTTCATAGTAAGATATTATATGATTTGCGAAGTGTTATGTATTCCTCGTCTACACTTCAAATGAATGTAAATGCGACACTTCGTTGCTAGGAAATAGCGTCTGCAGATGTCTAGGTATCGTAGCAATAGATTTCTAATGCTTCTTAAAACGCGATATCGCATCTCATTTCTATGTTTCATGGTAAGATATAACATGATTTGCGATGTGTTATGTATTCCTCGCCTACACTTCAAATGAATGTAAATGCGAAATTTCCTTGCAAAGAAATAGCGTTTGCAGATGTCAACGTATCGTAGCAATAGATTTCTAATGCTTCTTAAAACGCGATATCGCATCTCATTTCTATGTTTCATGGTAAGATATAATATGATTTGCGAAGTGTTATGTATTCCTCGTCTACACTTCAAATGAATGTAAATGCGACACTTCCTTGCTAGGAAATAGCGTCTGCAGATGTCTACGTATCGTAGCAATAGCTTTCTAATGCTTCTTAAAACGCGATATCGCATCTCATTTCTATGTTTCATGGTAAGATGTAATATCATTTGCGAAGTGTTATGTATTCCTCCCCTACACTTCAAATGAATGTAAGTGCGACACTTCCTTGCAAGGAAATAGCGTTTGCTGATGTCTACGTATCGAAGAAACAGAGTTCAAATGCTTCTTAAAACGAGATATTGCATCTCATATCTATGTTTCATAATAAGATATAATATTCATTGCGAAGTGTTATGCATTCCTCGTCTACACTTCAAATGAATGTAAATGTGACACTTCCTTGCAAGGAAATAGCGTTTGCAGATGTCTACGTATCGGAGCAATAGAATTCTAATGCTTCTTAAAACGCGATATCGCATCTCATTTCAATGTTTCATGGTAAGATATAATATGATTTGCGAAGTATCATGTATTCCTCGTCTACACTTCAAATGAATGTAAATGCGAGACTTCCTTGCTAGGAAATAGCGCCTGCAGATGTCTAGGTATCGTAGCAATAGTGTTCTAATGCTTCTTAAGACGCGATGTCGCATCTCAATTCTATGTTTCATGGTAAGATATAATATGATTTGCGAAGTGTTATGTATTCCTCGTCTACACTTCAAATAAATGTAAATGCGACACTTCCTTGCAAGGAAATAGCGTTTGCAGATGTCTACGTATCGTAGCAATGGAGTTCTTATGATTCTTAAAACGCGATATCGCATCTCATTTCTATGTTTCACGTTAAGATATAATATGATTTGCGAAGTGTTATGTATTCCTCGTCTACACTTCAAATGAATGTAAATGCGACACTTCCTTGCAAGGAAATAGCGTTTGCAGATGCCTACGTATCGAAGCAATAGAGTTCAAATGCTTCTTAAAACGAGATATTGCATCGCATATTTATGTTCCATGATAAGATATAATATTCATTGCGAAGTGTTATGCATTCCTCGTCTGCGATTCAAATGAACGTAAATGCGACACTTCCTTGCACGGTAATAGCGTTTGCAGATGTCTACGTATCGTAACAGTAGAGTTCTTATGATTCTTAAAACGCGATATCGCATCTCATTTCTATGTTTCATGGTAAGATATAATATGATTTGCGATGTGTCATGTATTCCTCGTCTACACTTCAAATGAATGTAAATGCGAGACTTCCTTGCTAGGAAATAGCGTCTGCAGATGTCTAGGTATCGTAGCAATAGTGTTCTAATGCTCCTTAAGACGCGATGTCGCATCTCATTTCTATGTTCCATGGTGAGATATAATATGATTTGCGAAGTGTCATGTTTTCCTCATCTACACTTCAAATGAATGTAAATGCGACACTTCCTTGCTAGGAAATAGCGTCTGCAGATGTCTAGGTATCGTAGCAATAGAGTTCTAATGCTTCTTAAAACGCGATATCGCATCTCATTTCTGTGTTTCATAGTAAGATATTATATGATTTGCGAAGTGTTATGTATTCCTCGTCTACACTTCAAATAAATGTAAACGCGACACTTCCTTGCAAGGAAATAGCGTTTGCAGATGTCTACGTATTGTAGCAATGGAGTTCTTATGATTCTTAAAACGCGATATCGCATCTCATTTCTATGTTTCATGGTAAGATATAATATGATTTGCGAAGTGTTATGTATTCCTCGTCTACACTTCAAATGAATGTAAATGCGACACTTCCTTGCAAGGAAATAGCGTTTGCAGATGCCTACGTATCGAAGCAATAGAGTTCAAATGCTTCTTAAAACGATATATTGCATCGCATATCTATGTTTCATGATAAGATATAATATTCATTGCGAAGTGTTATGCATTCCTCGTCTGCGATTCAAATGAACGTAAATGCGACACTTCCTTGCAAGGTAATAGCGTTTGCAGATGTCTACGCATCGTAACAGTAGGGTTCTTATGATTCTTAAAACGCGATATCGCATCTCATTTCTATGTTTCATGGTAAGATATAATATGATTAGCGAAGTGTCATGTATTCCTCGTCTACACTTCAATTGAATGTAAATGCAACACTTCCTTGCTAGAAAATAGCGTCTGCAGATGTCTAGGTATCGTAGCAATAGAGTTCAAGCACTTCTTAAAACGAGATATTGCATATCATATTTTTGTTTCATGATAAGATATAATATTCATTGCGAAGTGTTATGCATTCCTCGTCTACGATTCAAATGAACGTAAATGCGACACTTCCATGCAAGGAAATTGAGTTTGCAGATGGCTACGTATCGTAGCAATGGAGTTCTAATGCTTCTTAAAACGCGATATCGCATCTCATTTCTATGGTTCATGGTAAGATATAATATGATTTGCGAAGTGTCATGTATTCCTCGTCTACACTTCAAATGAATGTAAATGCAACACTTCCTTGCTAGAAAATAGCGTCTGCAGATGTCTAGGTATCGTAGCAATAGAGTTCAAACACTTCTTAAAACGAGATATTGCATATCATATTTTTGTTTCATGATAAGATATAATATTCATTGCGAAGTGTTATGCATTCCTCGTCTACGATTCAAATGAACGTAAATGCGACACTTCCATGCAAGGAAATTGAGTTTGCAGATGGCTACGTATCGTAGCAATGGAGTTCTAATGCTTCTTAAAACGCGATATCGCATCTCATTTCTATGTTTCATGGTAAGATATAATATGATTTGCGAAGTGTCATGTATTCCTCGTCTACACTTCAATTGAATGTAAATGCGACACTTCCTAGCTGGGAAATAGCGTTTGCAGATGTCTAGGTATCGTAGCAATAGAGTTAAAATGCTTCCTAAAACGAGATATTGCATCTCATATCTATGTTTCATGATAAGATATAATATTCATTGCGAAGTGTTATGCATTCCTCGTATACGATTCAAATGATTGTAAATGCGACACTTCCTTGCAATTAAATAGCGTTTTCAGTTGTCTACGTATCGTAGCAATAGAATTCCTATGATTCTTAAAACGCGATATCGCATCTGATTTCTATGTTTCATGGTAAGATATAATATGATTTGCGAAGTGTTATGTATTCCTCGTCTACACTTCAAATGAATGTTAATGCGACACTTCCTTGCAAGGAAAGAGCGTTTGCAGATGTCTACGTATCGTAGCAATAGAGTTCTTATGATTCTTAAAACCGCGATATCGCATCTCATTTCTATGTTTCATGGTAAGATATAAAATGATTTGCGAAGTGTTATGTACTCCTCGTCTACACTTCAAATGAATGTAAATGCGACACTTCCTTGAAAGGAAATAGCGCCTGCAGATGTCCAGGTATCGTAGCGATAGTGTTCTAATGCTTCTTAAAACGCGATATCGCATCTCATATCTATGTTTCATGGTAAGATATAATATGATTTGCGAAGTGTTATGTATTCCTCGTCTACACTTCATATGAATGTAAATGCGACACTTCCTTGCAAAGAAATAGCGATTGCAGATGTCTACGTGTCGTAGCAATAGATATCTAATGCTTCTTAAAATGCGATATCGCATCTCATTTCTATGGTTTATGGTAAGATGTAATATGATTTGCGAAGTGTCATGTATTCCTCGTCTACACTTCAAATGAATGTAAATGCGACACTTCCTTGCTAGGAAATAGCGTCTGCAGATGTCTAGGTATCGTAGCAATAGTGTTCTAATGCTCCTTAAGACGCGATGTCGCATCTCATTTCTATGTTCCATGGTGAGATATAATATAATTTGCGAAGTGTCATGTTTTCCTCGTCTACACTTCAAATGAATGTAAATGCGACACTTCCTTGCTAGGAAATAGCGTCTGCAGATGTCTAGGTATCGTAGCAATAGAGTTCTAATGCTTCTTAAAACGCGATATCGCATCTCATTTCTGTGTTTCATAGTATGATATTATATGATTTGCGAAGTGTTATGTATTCCTCGTCTACACTTCAAATAAATGTAAACGCGACACTTCCTTGCAAGGAAATAGCGTTTGCAGATGTCTACGTATTGTAGCAATGGAGTTCTTATGATTCTTAAAACGCGATATCGCATCTCATTTCTATGTTTCATGGTAAGATATAATATGATTTGCGAAGTGTTATGTATTTCTCGTCTACACTTCAAATGAATGTAAATGCGACACTTCCTTGCAAGGAAATAGCGTTTGCAGATGCCTACGTATCGAAGCAATAGAGTTCAAATGCTTCTTAAAACGATATATTGCATCGCATATCTATGTTTCATGATAAGATATAATATTCATTGCGAAGTGTTATGCATTCCTCGTCTGCGATTCAAATGAACGTAAATGCGACACTTCCTTGCAAGGTAATAGCGTTTGCAGATGTCTACGCATCGTAACAGTAGAGTTCTTATGATTCTTAAAACGCGATATCGCATCTCATTTCTATGTTTCATGGTAAGATATAATATGATTAGCGAAGTGTCATGTATTCATCGTCTACACTTCAAATGAATGTAAATGCGACACTTCCTTGTTAGGAAATAGCGTCTGCAGATGTCTAGGTATCGTAGCAATAGTGTTCTAATGCTTCTTAAGACGCGATGTCGCATCTCATTTCTATGTTTCATGGTAAGATATAATATGATTTGCGAAGTGTCATGTATTCCTCGTCTACACTTCAATTGAATGTAAATGCGACACTTCCTTGCAAGGAAATAGCGTTTGCAGATGTCTACGTATCG
Organism: Xylocopa sonorina; assembly: GCF_050948175.1. Taxonomy (NCBI): domain Eukaryota; kingdom Metazoa; phylum Arthropoda; class Insecta; order Hymenoptera; family Apidae; genus Xylocopa; species Xylocopa sonorina. The sequence goes on along the minus strand of NW_027490182.1, from coordinate 432,107 downwards.
TAGCAATGGAGTTCTTATGATTCTTAAAACGCTATATCTTATCTCATTTCTATGTTTCACGGTAAGATATAATATGATTTGCGAAGTGTTATGTATTCCTCGTCTACACTTCAAATGAATGTAAATGCGACACTTCCTTGCAAGGAAATAGCGTTTGCAGATGCTTACGTATCGAAGCAATAGAGTTCAGATGCTTCTTAAAACGAGATATTGCATCGCATATCTATGTTTCATGATAAGATATAATATTCATTGCGAAGTGTTATGCATTCCTCGTCTGCGATTCAAATGAACATAAATGCGACAGTTCCTTGCAAGGTAATAGCGTTTGCAGATGTCTACGTATCGTAACAGTAGAGTTCTTATGATTCTTAAAACGCGATATCGCATCTCATTTCTATGTTTCATGGTAAGATATAATATGATTTGCGAAGTGTCATGTATTCCTCGTCTACACTTCAAATGAATGTAAATGCGAGACTTCCTTGCTAGGAGATAGCGTCTGCAGATGTCTAGGTATCGTAGCAATAGTCTTCGAATGCTTCTTAAGACGCAATGTCGCATCTCATTTCTATGTTCCATGGTGAGATATAATATGATTTGCGAAGTGTCATGTTTTCCTCGTCTACACTTCAAATGAATGTAAATGCGACACTTCCTTGTTAGGAAATAGCGTCTGCAGATGTCTAGGTATCGTAGCAATAGAGTTCTAATGCTTCTTAAAACGCGATATCGCATCTCATTTCTGTGTTTCATAGTAAGATATTATATGATTTGCGAAGTGTTATGAATTCCTCGTCTACACTTCAAATAAATGTAAATGCGACACTTCCTTGCAAGGAAATAGCGTTTGCAGATGTCTACGTATCGTAGCAATAGTGTTCTAATGCTACTTAAAACGCGATATCGCATCTCATTTCCATGTTTCATGGTAAGATATAATATGATTTGCGAAGTGTTATGTATTCCTCGTCTACACTTCATATGAATGTAAATGCGACACTTCCTTGCAAGGAAATAGCGTTTGCAGATGTCTACGTATCGTAGCAATAGAGTTCTTATGATTCTCAAAACGCGATATCGCATCTCATTTCTAAGGTTCATGGTAAGATATAATATGATTTGGGTAGTGTTATGTGCTCCTCGTCTACACTTCAAATGATTGTAAATGCGACACTCCCTTGAAAGGAAATAGCGTCTGCAGATGTTTAGGTATCGCAGCGATAGAGTTCTGATGCTTCTCAAAACGCAATATCGCATCTCATTTCTATGTTTCATGGTAAGATATAATATGATTTGCGAAATGTGCTGTATTCCTCGTCTACACTTCAAATGAATGTAAATGCGACACTTCCTTGCAAGGAGATAGCGTTTGCAGATGTCTACCTATCGTAGCAGTAGAGTTCTAATGCTTCTTAAAACGCGATATGGCATCTCATTTCTATGTTCCATGGTAAGATATAATATGATTTGCGAAGTGTTATGTATTCCTCGTCTACACTTCAAATGAATGCGAATGCGACACTTCCTTGCAAGGAAATAGCGTCTGCAGATGTCTACGTATCGTAGCAATAGAGTTCTTATGATTCTTAAAACGCGATATCGCATCTCATTTCTATGATTCTTGGTAAGATATAATATGATTTGCGAAGTGTTATGTATTCCTCCCCTACACTTCAAATGAATGTAAGTGCGACACTTCCTTGCAAGGAAATAGCGTTTGCTGATGTCTACGTATCGAAGAAACAGAGTTCAAATGCTTCTTAAAACGAGATATTGCATCTCATATCTATGTTTCATAATAAGATATAATATTCATTGCGAAGTATCATGTATTCCTCGTCTACACTTCAAATGAATGTAAATGCGAGACTTCCTTGCTAGGAAATAGCGCCTGCAGATGTCTAGGTATCGTAGCAATAGTGTTCTAATGCTTCTTAAGACGCGATGTCGCATCTCATTTCTATGTTTCATGGTAAGATATAATATGATTTGCGAAGTGTCATGTATTCCTCGTCTACACTTCAAATGAATGTAAATGCGACACTTCCTTGCTAGGAAATAGCGTCTGCAGAATTCTAGGTATCGTAGCAATAGAGTTCAAATGCTTCTTAAAACGAGATATTGCATCTCATATCTATGTTTCATGATAAGATATACTATTCATTGCGAAGTGTTATGCGTTCCTCATCTATGATTCAAATGAATGTAAATGCGACACTTCCTTGCTAGGAAATAGCGTCTGCAGATGTCTAGGTATCGTAGCGATAGATTTCTAATGCTTCTCAAAACGCAATATCGCATCTCATTTCTATGTTTCATGGTAAGATATAACATGATTTGCGAAGTGTTATGTATTCCTCGTCTACACTTCAAATGAATGTGACTGCGATATTTCTTCGCTAGGAATTAGCGTTTGCAGATGTCTACGTATCGTAGCAATAGCTTTCTAATGCTTCTTAAAACGCGAAATCGCATCTCAATTCTACGTTTCATGGTAAGATGTAATATGATTTGCGAAGTGTTATGTATTCCTCGTCTACACTTCAAATGAATGTGAATGCGATACTTCCTCGCTAGGAAATAGCGTTTGCACATGTCTACGTATCGGAGCAATAGAATTCTAATGCTTCTTAAAACGCGATATCGCATCTCATTTCTATGTTTCATGGTAAGATATAATATGATTTGCGAAGTGTTATGTATTCCTCGTCTACACTTCAAATGAATGTAAATGCGACACTTCCTTGCAAGGAAATAGCGTTTGCAGATGTCTACGTATTGTAGCAATGGAGTTCTTATGATTCTTAAAACGCGATATCGCATCTCATTTCTATGTTTCATGGTAAGATATAATATGATTTGCGAAGTGTTATGTATTTCTCGTCTACACTTCAAATGAATGTAAATGCGACACTTCCTTGCAAGGAAATAGCGTTTGCAGATGCCTACGTATCGAAGCAATAGAGTTCAAATGCTTCTTAAAACGATATATTGCATCGCATATCTATGTTTCATGATAAGATATAATATTCATTGCGAAGTGTTATGCATTCCTCGTCTGCGATTCAAATGAACGTAAATGCGACACTTCCTTGCAAGGTAATAGCGTTTGCAGATGTCTACGCATCGTAACAGTAGAGTTCTTATGATTCTTAAAACGCGATATCGCATCTCATTTCTATGTTTCATGGTAAGATATAATATGATTAGCGAAGTGTCATGTATTCATCGTCTACACTTCAAATGAATGTAAATGCGACACTTCCTTGTTAGGAAATAGCGTCTGCAGATGTCTAGGTATCGTAGCAATAGTGTTCTAATGCTTCTTAAGACGCGATGTCGCATCTCATTTCTATGTTTCATGGTAAGATATAATATGATTTGCGAAGTGTCATGTATTCCTCGTCTACACTTCAATTGAATGTAAATGCGACACTTCCTTGCAAGGAAATAGCGTTTGCAGATGTCTACGTATCGTAGCAATGGAGTTCTTATGATTCTTAAAACGCTATATCTTATCTCATTTCTATGTTTCACGGTAAGATATAATATGATTTGCGAAGTGTTATGTATTCCTCGTCTACACTTCAAATGAATGTAAATGCGACACTTCCTTGCAAGGAAATAGCGTTTGCAGATGCTTACGTATCGAAGCAATAGAGTTCAGATGCTTCTTAAAACGAGATATTGCATCGCATATCTATGTTTCATGATAAGATATAATATTCATTGCGAAGTGTTATGCATTCCTCGTCTGCGATTCAAATGAACATAAATGCGACAGTTCCTTGCAAGGTAATAGCGTTTGCAGATGTCTACGTATCGTAACAGTAGAGTTCTTATGATTCTTAAAACGCGATATCGCATCTCATTTCTATGTTTCATGGTAAGATATAATATGATTTGCGAAGTGTCATGTATTCCTCGTCTACACTTCAAATGAATGTAAATGCGAGACTTCCTTGCTAGGAGATAGCGTCTGCAGATGTCTAGGTATCGTAGCAATAGTCTTCGAATGCTTCTTAAGACGCAATGTCGCATCTCATTTCTATGTTCCATGGTGAGATATAATATGATTTGCGAAGTGTCATGTATTCCTCGTCTACACTTCAAATGAATGTAAATGCGACACTTCCTTGTTAGGAAATAGCGTCTGCAGATGTCTAGGTATCGTAGCAATAGAGTTCTAATGCTTCTTAAAACGCGATATCGCATCTCATTTCTGTGTTTCATAGTAAGATATTATATGATTTGCGAAGTGTTATGAATTCCTCGTCTACACTTCAAATAAATGTAAATGCGACACTTCCTTGCAAGGAAATAGCGTTTGCAGATGTCTACGTATCGTAGCAATAGTGTTCTAATGCTACTTAAAACGCGATATCGCATCTCATTTCCATGTTTCATGGTAAGATATAATATGATTTGCGAAGTGTTATGTATTCCTCGTCTACACTTCATATGAATGTAAATGCGACACTTCCTTGCAAGGAAATAGCGTTTGCAGATGTCTACGTATCGTAGCAATAGAGTTCTTATGATTCTCAAAACGCGATATCGCATCTCATTTCTAAGGTTCATGGTAAGATATAATATGATTTGGGTAGTGTTATGTGCTCCTCGTCTACACTTCAAATGATTGTAAATGCGACACTCCCTTGAAAGGAAATAGCGTCTGCAGATGTTTAGGTATCGCAGCGATAGAGTTCTGATGCTTCTCAAAACGCAATATCGCATCTCATTTCTATGTTTCATGGTAAGATATAATATGATTTGCGAAATGTGCTGTATTCCTCGTCTACACTTCAAATGAATGTAAATGCGACACTTCCTTGCAAGGAGATAGCGTTTGCAGATGTCTACCTATCGTAGCAGTAGAGTTCTAATGCTTCTTAAAACGCGATATGGCATCTCATTTCTATGTTCCATGGTAAGATATAATATGATTTGCGAAGTGTTATGTATTCCTCGTCTACACTTCAAATGAATGCGAATGCGACACTTCCTTGCAAGGAAATAGCGTCTGCAGATGTCTACGTATCGTAGCAATAGAGTTCTTATGATTCTTAAAACGCGATATCGCATCTCATTTCTATGATTCGTGGTAAGATATAATATGATTTGCGAAGTGTTATGTATTCCTCGTCTACACTTCATATGAATGTTAATGCGACACTTCCCTGCAAGGAAAGTGCGTTTGCAGATGTCTACTTATCGTAGCAATAGAGTTCTTATGATTCTTAAAACGCGATATCGCATCTCATTTCTATGTTTCGTGGTAAGATATAATATGATTTGCGAAGTGTTATGTATTCCTCGTCTACACTTCAAATGAATGTAAATGCGACACTTCCTTCCAAAGAAATAGCGTTTGCTGATGCCTACGTATCGTAGCAATAGATTTCTAATGCTTCTTAAAACGCGATATCGCATCTCATTTCTGTGTTTCATAGTAAGATATAATATGATTTGCGAAGTGTCATGTTTTCCTCGTCTACACTTCAAATGAATGTAAATGCGACACTTCCTTGCTAGGAAATAGCGTCTGCAGAATTCTAGGTATCGTAGCAATAGAGTTCAAATGCTTCTTAGAACGAGATATTGCATCTCATATCTATGTTTCATGATAAGATATACTATTCATTGCGAAGTGTTATGCGTTCCTCATCTATGATTCAAATGAATGTAAATGCGACACTTCCTTGCTAGGAAATAGCGTCTGCAGATGTCTAGGTATCGTAGCGATAGATTTCTAATGCTTCTCAAAACGCAATATCGCATCTCATTTCTATGTTTCATGGTAAGATATAACATGATTTGCGAAGTGTTATGTATTCCTCGTCTACACTTCAAATGAATGTGACTGCGATATTTCTTCGCTAGGAATTAGCGTTTGCAGATGCCTACGTACCGTAGCAATAGCTTTCTAATGCTTCTTAAAACGCGATATCGCATCTCATTTCTACGTTTCATGGTAAGATGTAGTATGATTTGCGAAGTGTTATGTATTCCTCGTCTACACTTCAAATGAATGTGAATGCGATACTTCCTCGCTAGGAAATAGCGTTTGCACATGTCTACGTATCGGAGCAATAGAATTCTAATGCTTCTTAAAACGCGATATCGCATCTCATTTCTATGTTTCATGGTAAGATATAATATGATTTGCGAAGTGTTATGTATTCCTCGTCTACACTTCAAATGAATGTAAATGCGACACTTCCTTGCAAGGAAATAGCGTTTGCAGATGCCTACGTATCGAAGCAATAGAGTTCAAATGCTTCTTAAAACGAGATATTGCATCGCATATCTATGTTTCATGATAAGATATAATATTCATTGCGAAGTGTTATGCATTCCTCGTCTGCGATTCAAATGAACGTAAATGCGATACTTCCTTGCAAGGTAATAGCGTTTGCAGATGTCTACGTATCGTAACAGTAGAGTTCTTATGATTCTTAAAACGCGATATCGCATCTCATTTCTATGTTTCATGGTAAGATATAATATGATTTGCGAAGTGTCATGTATTCCTCGTCTACACTTCAAATGAATGTAAATGCGAGACTTCCTTGCTAGGAAATAGCGTCTGCAGATGTCTAGATATCGTAGCAATAGAGTTTTAATGCTTCTTAAAACGCGATATCGCATCTCATTTCTGTGTTTCATAGTAAGATATTATATGATTTGCGAAGTGTTATGTATTCCTCGTCTACACTTCAAATAAATGTAAATGCGACACTTCCTTGCAAGGAAATAGCGTTTGCAGATGTCTACGTATCGTAGCAATGGAGTTCTTATGATTCTTAAAACGCGATATCGCATCTCATTTCTATGTTTCACGTTATGATATAATATGATTTGCGAAGTGTTATGTATTCCTCGTCTACACTTCAAATGAATGTAAATGCGACACTTCCTTGCAAGGAAATAGCGTTTGCAGATGCCTACGTATCGAAGCAATAGAGTTCAAATGCTTCCTAAAACGAGATATTGCATCGCATATCTATGTTTCATGATAAGATATAATATTCATTGCGAAGTGTTATGCATTCCTCGTCTGCGATTCAAATGAACGTAAATGCGACACTTCCTTGCAAGGTAATAGCGTTTGCAGATGTCTACGTATCGTAACAGTAGAGTTCTTATGATTCTTAAAACGCGATATCGCATCTCATTTCTATGTTTCATGGTAAGATATAATATGATTTGCGATGTGTCATGTATTCCTCGTCTACACTTCAAATGAATGTAAATGCGAGACTTCCTTGCTAGGAAATAGCGTCTGCAGATGTCTAGGTATCGTAGCAATAGTGTTCTAATGCTCCTTAAGACGCGATGTCGCATCTCATTTCAATGTTCCATGGTGAGATATAATATGATTTGCGAAGTGTCATGTTTTCCTCGTCTACACTTCAAATGAATGTAAATGCGACACTTCCTTGCTAGGAAATAGCGTCTGCAGATGTCTAGGTATCGTAGCAATAGAGTTCTAATGCTTCTTAAAACGCGATATCGCATCTCATTTCTGTGTTTCATAGTAAGATATTATATGATTTGCGAAGTGTTATGTATTCCTCGTCTACACTTCAAATAAATGTAAACGCGACACTTCCTTGCAAGGGAATAGCGTTTGCAGATGTCTACGTATTGTAGCAATGGAGTTCTTATGATTCTTAAAACGCGATATCGCATCTCATTTCTATGTTTCATGGTAAGATATAATATGATTAGCGAAGTGTCATGTATTCATCGTCTACACTTCAAATGAATGTAAATGCGACACTTCCTTGTTAGGAAATAGCGTCTGCAGATGTCTAGGTATCGTAGCAATAGTGTTCTAATGCTTCTTAAGACGCGATGTCGCATCTCATTTCTATGTTTCATGGTAAGATATAATATGATTTGCGAAGTGTCATGTATTCCTCGTCTACACTTCAATTGAATGTAAATGCGACACTTCCTTGCAAGGAAATAGCGTTTGCAGATGTCTACGTATCGTAGCAATGGAGTTCTTATGATTCTTAAAACGCTATATCTTATCTCATTTCTATGTTTCACGGTAAGATATAATATGATTTGCGAAGTGTTATGTATTCCTCGTCTACACTTCAAATGAATGTAAATGCGACACTTCCTTGCAAGGAAATAGCGTTTGCAGATGCTTACGTATCGAAGCAATAGAGTTCAGATGCTTCTTAAAACGAGATATTGCATCGCATATCTATGTTTCATGATAAGATGTAATATTCATTGCGAAGTGTTATGCATTCCTCGTCTGCGATTCAAATGAACACAAATGCGACAGTTCCTTGCAAGGTAATAGCGTTTGCAGATGTCTACGTATCGTAACAGTAGAGTTCTTATGATTCTTAAAACGCGATATCGCATCTCATTTCTATGTTTCATGGTAAGATATAATATGATTTGCGAAGTGTCATGTATACCTCGTCTACACTTCAAATGAATGTAAATGCGAGACTTCCTTGCTAGGAGATAGCGTCTGCAGATGTCTAGGTATCGTAGCAATAGTCTTCGAATGCTTCTTAAGACGCGATGTCGCATCTCATTTCTATGTTCCATGGTGAGATATAATATGATTTGCGAAGTGTCATGTATTCCTCGTCTACACTTCAAATGAATGTAAATGCGACACTTCCTTGCTAGGAAATAGCGTCTGTAGATGTCTAGGTATCGTAGCAATAGAGTTCTAATGCTTCTTAAAACGCGATATCGCATCTCATTTCTGTGTTTCATAGTAAGATATTATATGATTTGCGAAGTGTTATGTATTCCTCGTCTACACTTCAAATAAATGTAAATGCGACACTTCCTTGCAAGGAAATAGCGTTTGCAGATGTCTACGTATCGTAGCAATAGTGTTCTAATGCTACTTAAAACGCGATATCGCATCTCATTTCCATGTTTCATGGTAAGATATAATATGATTTGCGAAGTGTCATGTATTCCTCGTCTACACTTCAAATGAATGTAAATGCGACACTTCCTTGCTAGGAAATAGCGTCTGCAGATGTCTAGGTATCGTAGCAATAGAGTTCTAATGCTTATTAAAACGCGATATCGCATCTCATTTCTATGTTTCATGGTAAGATATAATATGATTTGCGACGTGTTATGTATTCCTCGTCTACACTTCAAATGAATATAAATGCGACACTTCTTTGCAAGGAAATAGCGTTTGCAGATGTCTACCTATCGTAGCAGTAGAGTTCTAATGATTATTAGAACGCGATATCGCATCTCATTTCTATGTTTCATGGTAAGATATAATATGATTTGCGAAGTGTTATGTATTCTTCGTCTACACTTCAAATGAATGTAAATGCGACACTTCCTAGCAAGGAAATATCGTTTGCAGATGTCTACGTATCTTAGCAATAGTGTTCTAATGCTTCTTAAAACGCGATATCGCATCTCATTTCCATGTTTCATGGTAAGATATATTATGATTTGCGAAGTGTTATGTATTCCTCGTGTACACTTCATATGAATGTTAATGCGACACTTCCTTGCAAGGAAATAGCGTTTGCAGATGTCTACGTATCGTAGCAATAGAGTTCTTATGATTCTTAAAACGCGAAATCGCATCTCATTTCTATGTTTCATGGTAAGATATAATATGATTTGCGAAGTGTTATGTACTCCTCGTCTACACTTCAAATGAATGTAAATGCGACACTTCCTTGGAAGGAAGTAGCGTCTGCAGATGTCTAGGTATCGTAGCAATAGATTTCAAATGCTTCTTAAAACGATATATTGCATCTCATATCTATGTTTAATGATAAGATATAATATTCATTGGGAAGTGTTGTGCATTCCTCGTCTACACTTCAAATGAATGTAAATGCGACACTTCCTTGCAAGGAAATAGCGTTTGCAGATGTCTACGTATCGTAGCAATAGATTTCTAATGCTTCTTAAAACGCGATATCGCATCTCATTTCTATGTTTCATGGTAAGATATAATATGATTTGCGAAGTGTTATGTATTCCTCGTCTACGCTTCATATGAATGTAAATGCGACACTTCCTTGCAAGGAAATAGCGTTTGCAGATGTCTACCTATCGTAGCAGTAGATTTCTAATGCTTATTAAAACGCGATATCGCATCTCATTTCTATGTTTCATGGTAAGATATAATATGATTTGAGAAGTGTTATGTATTCCTCGTCTACACTTCAAATGAATGTAAATGCGACACTTCCTCGCTAGGAAATAGCGTTTGCAGATGTCTACGTGTCGTAGCAATAGAGATCTAATGCTTCATTTCTATGTTTCATGGTAAGATATAATATGATTTGCGAAGTGTTATGTATTCCACGTCTACACTTCAAATGAATGTAAATGCGACACTTCCTTGCAAGGAAATAGCGTTTGCAGATGTCTACCTATCGTAGCAGTAGAGTTCTAATGATTATTAGAATGCGATATCGCATCTCATTTCTATGTTTCATGGTAAGATATAATATGATTTGCGAAGTGTTATGTATTCTTCGTCTACGCTTCAAATGAATGTAAATGCGACACTTCCTAGCAAGGAAATAAAGTTTGCAGATGTCTACGTATCTTAGCAATAGTGTTCTAATGCTTCTCAAAACGCGATATCGCATCTCATTTCCATGTTTCATGATAAGATATATTATGATTTGCGAAGTGTTATGTATTCCTCGTGTACACTTCATATGAATGTTAATGCGACACTTCCTTGCAAGGAAAGAGCGTTTGTAGATGTCTAAGTATCGTAGCAATAGAGTTCTTATGATTCTTAAAACGCGAAATCGCATCTCATTTCTATGTTTCATGGTAAGATATAATATGATTTGCGAAGTGTGTGTATTCCACGTCTACACTTCAAATGAATGTAAGTGCGACACTTCCTTGCAAAGAAATAGCGTTTGCAGATGTCTACGTATCGTAGCAATAGAGATCTAATGCTTCATTTCTATGTTTCATGGTAAGATATAATATGATTTGCGTTGTGTTATGTATTCCTCGTCTACACTTCAAATGAATGTAAATGCGACACTTCATTGCTAGGAAATAGCGTCTGCAGATGTCTAGGTATCGTAGCAATAGAGTTCTAATGCTTATTAAAACGCGATATCGCATCTCATTTCTATGTTTCATGGTAAGATATAATATGATTTGCGAAGTGTTATGTATTCCTCGTCTACACTTCAAATGAATGTAAATGCGACACTTCCTCGCTAGGAAATAGCGTTTGCAGATGTCTACGTGTCGTAGCAATAGAGATCTAATGCTTCATTTCTATGTTTCATGGTAAGATATAATATGATTTGCGACGTGTTATGTATTCCTCGTCTACACTTCAAATGAATGTAAATGCGACACTTCTTTGCAAGGAAATAGCGTTTGCAGATGTCTACCTATCGTAGCAGTAGAGTTCTAATGATTATTAGAACGCGATATCGCATCTCATTTCTATGTTTCATGGTAAGATATAATATGATTTGCGAAGTGTTATGTATTCTTCGTCTACACTTCAAATGAATGTAAATGCGACACTTCCTAGCAAGGAAATATCGTTTGCAGATGTCTACGTATCTTAGCAATAGTGTTCTAATGCTTCTTAAAACGCGATATCGCATCTCATTTCCATGTTTCATGGTAAGATATATTATGATTTGCGAAGTGTTATGTATTCCTCGTGTACACTTCATATGAATGTTAATGCGACACTTCCTTGCAAGGAAAGAGCGTTTGCAGATGTCTAAGTATCGTAGCAATAGAGTTCTTATGATTCTTAAAACGCGAAATCGCATCTCATTTCTATGTTTCATGGTAAGATATAATATGATTTGCGAAGTGTTATGTACTCCTCGTCTACACTTCAAATGAATGTAAATGCGACACTTCCTTGGAAGGAAGTAGCGTCTGCAGATGTCTAGGTATCGTAGCAATAGATTTCAAATGCTTCTTAAAACGATATATTGCATCTCATATCTATGTTTAATGATAAGATATAATATTCATTGCGAAGTGTTGTGCATTCCTCGTCTACACTTCAAATGAATGTAAATGCGACCCTTCCTTGCTAGGAAATAGCGTTTGCAGATTTCTGCGTATCGTAGCTATAGAGTTCTTATGATTCTTAAAACGCGACATCGCATCTCATTTCTATGTTTCATGGTAAGATATAATATGATTTGCGAAGTGTTATGTATTCTTCGTCTACACTTCAAATGAATGTATAAATGCGACACTTCCTAGCAAGGAAATAGCGTTTGCAGATGTCTACGTATCGTAGCAATAGTGTTCTAATGCTACTTAAAACGCGATATCGCATCTCATTTCCATGTTTCATGGTAAGATATAATATGATTTGCGAAGTGTTATGTATTCGTCGTCTACACTTCATATGAATGTAAATGCGACACTTCCTTGCAAGGAAATAGCGTTTGCAGATGTCTACCTATCGTAGCAGTAGAGTTCTAATGCTTATTAAAACGCGATATCGCATCTCATTTCTATGTTTCATGGTAAGGTATAATATGATTTGCGAAGTGTTATGTATTCTTCGTCTACACTTCAAATGAATGTAAATGCGACACATCCTTGCAAGGAAATAGCGTTTGCAGATCTCTACGTATCGTAGCAATAGAGTTCTTATGATTCTCAAAACGCGATATCGCATCTCACTTCTATGTTTCATGGTAAGATATAATATGATTTGCGAAGTGTTATGTATTCCTCGTCTACACTTCAAATGAATGTAAATGCGAAACTTCCTTGCAAGGAAAGAGCGTTTGCAGATGTCTAAGTATCGTAGCAATAGAGTTCTTATGATTCTTAAAACGCGAAATCGCATCTCATTTCTATATTTCATGGTAAGGTATAATATGATTTGCGAAGTGTTATTTATTCCTCGTCTACACTTCAAATGAATGTAAATGCGACACTTCCTTGCAAGGGAATAGCGTTTGCAGATGTCTACGTATTGTAGCAATGGAGTTCTTATGATTCTTAAAACGCGATATCGCATCTCATTTCTATGTTTCATGGTAAGATATAATATGATTTGCGAAGTGTTATGTATTTCTCGTCTACACTTCAAATGAATGTAAATGCGACACTTCCTTGCAAGGAAATAGCGTTTGCAGATGCCTACGTATCGAAGCAATAGGGTTCAAATGCTTCTTAAAACGATATATTGCATCGCATATCTATGTTTCATGATAAGATATAATATTCATTGCGAAGTGTTATGCATTCCTCGTCTGCGATTCAAATGAACGTAAATGCGACACTTCCTTGCAAGGTAATAGCGTTTGCAGATGTCTACGCATCGTAACAGTAGAGTTCTTATGATTCTTAAAACGCGATATCGCATCTCATTTCTATGTTTCATGGTAAGATATAATATGATTTGCGAAGTGTCATGTATACCTCGTCTACACTTTAAATGAATGTAAATGCGAGACTTCCTTGCTAGGAGATAGCGTCTGCAGATGTCTAGGTATCGTAGCAATAGTCTTCGAATGCTTCTTAAGACGCGATGTCGCATCTCATTTCTATGTTCCATGGTGAGATATAATATGATTTGCGAAGTGTCATGTATTCCTCGTCTACACTTCAAATGAATGTAAATGCGACACTTCCTTGCTAGGAAATAGCGTCTGTAGATGTCTAGGTATCGTAGCAATAGAGTTCTAATGCTTCTTAAAACGCGATATCGCATCTCATTTCTGTGTTTCATAGTAAGATATTATATGATTTGCGAAGTGTTATGTATTCCTCGTCTACACTTCAAATAAATGTAAATGCGACACTTCCTTGCAAGGAAATAGCGTTTGCAGATGTCTACGTATCGTAGCAATAGTGTTCTAATGCTACTTAAAACGCGATATCGCATCTCATTTCCATGTTTCATGGTAAGATATAATATGATTTGCGAAGTGTCATGTATTCCTCGTCTACACTTCAAATGAATGTAAATGCGACACTTCCTTGCTAGGAAATAGCGTCTGCAGATGTCTAGGTATCGTAGCAATAGAGTTCTAATGCTTATTAAAACGCGATATCGCATCTCATTTCTATGTTTCATGGTAAGATATAATATGATTTGCGACGTGTTATGTATTCCTCGTCTACACTTCAAATGAATGTAAATGCGACACTTCTTTGCAAGGAAATAGCGTTTGCAGATGTCTACCTATCGTAGCAGTAGAGTTCTAATGATTATTAGAACGCGATATCGCATCTCATTTCTATGTTTCATGGTAAGATATAATATGATTTGCGAAGTGTTATGTATTCTTCGTCTACACTTCAAATGAATGTAAATGCGACACTTCCTAGCAAGGAAATATCGTTTGCAGATGTCTACGTATCTTAGCAATAGTGTTCTAATGCTTCTTAAAACGCGATATCGCATCTCATTTCCATGTTTCATGGTAAGATATATTATGATTTGCGAAGTGTTATGTATTCCTCGTGTACACTTCATATGAATGTTAATGCGACACTTCCTTGCAAGGAAAGAGCGTTTGCAGATGTCTACGTATCGTAGCAATAGAGTTCTTACGATTCTTAAAACGCGAAATCGCATCTCATTTCTATGTTTCATGGTAAGATATAATATGATTTGCGAAGTGTTATGTACTCCTCGTCTACACTTCAAATGAATGTAAATGCGACACTTCCTTGGAAGGAAGTAGCGTCTGCAGATGTCTAGGTATCGTAGCAATAGATTTCAAATGCTTCTTAAAACGATATATTGCATCTCATATCTATGTTTAGTGATAAGATATAATATTCATTGGGAAGTGTTGTGCATTCCTCGTCTACACTTCAAATGAATGTAAATGCGACACTTCCTTGCAAGGAAATAGCGTTTGCAGATGTCTACGTATCGTAGCAATAGATTTCTAATGCTTCTTAAAACGCGATATCGCATCTCATTTCTATGTTTCATGGTAAGATATAATATGATTTGCGAAGTGTTATGTATTCCTCGTCTACGCTTCATATGAATGTAAATGCGACACTTCCTTGCAAGGAAATAGCGTTTGCAGATGTCTACCTATCGTAGCAGTAGATTTCTAATGCTTATTAAAACGCGATATCGCATCTCATTTCTATGTTTCATGGTAAGATATAATATGATTTGAGGAGTGTTATGTATTCCTCGTCTACACTTCAAATGAATGTAAATGCGACACTTCCTCGCTAGGAAATAGCGTTTGCAGATGTCTACGTGTCGTAGCAATAGAGATCTAATGCTTCATTTCTATGTTTCATGGTAAGATATAATATGATTTGCGAAGTGTTATGTATTCCACGTCTACACTTCAAATGAATGTAAATGCGACACTTCCTTGCAAGGAAATAGCGTTTGCAGATGTCTACCTATCGTAGCAGTAGAGTTCTAATGATTATTAGAATGCGATATCGCATCTCATTTCTATGTTTCATGGTAAGATATAATATGATTTGCGAAGTGTTATGTATTCTTCGTCTACGCTTCAAATGAATGTAAATGCGACACTTCCTAGCAAGGAAATATCGTTTGCAGATGTCTACGTATCTTAGCAATAGTGTTCTAATGCTTCTCAAAACGCGATATCGCATCTCATTTCCATGTTTCATGATAAGATATATTATGATTTGCGAAGTGTTATGTATTCCTCGTGTACACTTCATATGAATGTTAATGCGACACTTCCTTGCAAGGAAAGAGCGTTTGTAGATGTCTAAGTATCGTAGCAATAGAGTTCTTATGATTCTTAAAACGCGAAATCGCATCTCATTTCTATGTTTCATGGTAAGATATAATATGATTTGCGAAGTGTGTGTATTCCACGTCTACACTTCAAATGAATGTAAGTGCGACACTTCCTTGCAAAGAAATAGCGTTTGCAGATGTCTACGTATCGTAGCAATAGAGATCTAATGCTTCATTTCTATGTTTCATGGTAAGATATAATATGATTTGCGTTGTGTTATGTATTCCTCGTCTACACTTCAAATGAATGTAAATGCGACACTTCATTGCTAGGAAATAGCGTCTGCAGATGTCTAGGTATCGTAGCAATAGAGTTCTAATGCTTATTAAAACGCGATATCGCATCTCATTTCTATGTTTCATGGTAAGATATAATATGATTTGCGAAGTGTTATGTATTCCTCGTCTACACTTCAAATGAATGTAAATGCGACACTTCCTCGCTAGGAAATAGCGTTTGCAGATGTCTACGTGTCGTAGCAATAGAGATCTAATGCTTCATTTCTATGTTTCATGGTAAGATATAATATGATTTGCGTAGTGTTATGTATTCCTCGTCTACACTTCAAATGAATGTAAATGCGACACTTCCTTGCAAGGAAATAGCGTTTGCAGATGTCTACCTATCGTAGCAGTAGAGTTCTAATGATTATTAGAAGGCGATATCGCATCTCATTTCTATGTTTCATGGTAAGATATAATATGATTTGCGAAGTGTTATGTATTCTTCGTCTACACTTCAAATGAATGTAAATGCGACACTTCCTAGCAAGGAAATATCGTTTGCAGATGTCTACGTATCTTAGCAATGGTGTTCTAATGCTTCTTAAAACGCGATATCGCATCTCATTTCCATGTTTCATGGTAAGATATATTATGATTTGCGAAGTGTTATGTATTCCTCGTGTACACTTCATATGAATGTTAATGCGACACTTCCTTGCAAGGAAAGAGCGTTTGCAGATGTCTAAGTATCGTAGCAATAGAGTTCTTATGATTCTTAAAACGCGAAATCGCATCTCATTTCTATGTTTCATGGTAAGATATAATATGATTTGCGAAGTGTTATGTACTCCTCGTCTACACTTCAAATGAATGTAAATGCGACACTTCCTTGGAAGGAAGTAGCGTCTGCAGATGTCTAGGTATCGTAGCAATAGATTTCAAATGCTTCTTAAAACGATATATTGCATCTCATATCTATGTTTAATGATAAGATATAATATTCATTGCGAAGTGTTGTGCATTCCTCGTCTACACTTCAAATGAATGTAAATGCGACCCTTCCTTGCTAGGAAATAGCGTTTGCAGATTTCTGCGTATCGTAGCTATAGAGTTCTTATGATTCTTAAAACGCGACATCGCATCTCATTTCTATGTTTCATGGTAAGATATAATATGATTTGCGAAGTGTTATGTATTCTTCGTCTACACTTCAAATGAATGTATAAATGCGACACTTCCTAGCAAGGAAATAGCGTTTGCAGATGTCTACGTATCGTAGCAATAGTGTTCTAATGCTACTTAAAACGCGATATCGCATCTCATTTCCATGTTTCATGGTAAGATATAATATGATTTGCGAAGTGTTATGTATTCGTCGTCTACACTTCATATGAATGTAAATGCGACACTTCCTTGCAAGGAAATAGCGTTTGCAGATGTCTACCTATCGTAGCAGTAGAGTTCTAATGCTTATTAAAACGCGATATCGCATCTCATTTCTATGTTTCATGGTAAGATATAATATGATTTGCGAAGTGTTATGTATTCTTCGTCTACACTTCAAATGAATGTAAATGCGACACATCCTTGCAAGGAAATAGCGTTTGCAGATCTCTACGTATCGTAGCAATAGAGTTCTTATGATTCTCAAAACGCGATATCGCATCTCACTTCTATGTTTCATGGTAAGATATAATATGATTTGCGAAGTGTTATGTATTCCTCGTCTACACTTCAAATGAATGTAAATGCGAAACTTCCTTGCAAGGAAAGAGCGTTTGCAGATGTCTAAGTATCGTAGCAATAGAGTTCTTATGATTCTTAAAACGCGAAATCGCATCTCATTTCTATGTTTCATGGTAAGATATAATATGATTTGCGAAGTGTTATGTACTCCTCGTCTACACTTCAAATGAATGTAAATGCGACACTTCCTTGGAAGGAAGTAGCGTCTGCAGATGTCTAGGTATCGTAGCAATAGATTTCAAATGCTTCTTAAAACGATATATTGCATCTCATATCTATGTTTCATGATAAGATATAATATTCATTGCGAAGTGTTATGCATTCCTCGTCTACGATTCAAATGAATGTAAATGCGACACTTAATTGCAAGGAAATAGCGTTTGCAGATGTCTACGTATCGTAGCTATAGAGTTCTTATGATTCTTAAAACGCGATATAGCATCTCATTTCTATGTTTCATGGTAAGATATAATATAATTTGCGAAGTATTATGTATTCCTCGTCTACACTTCAAATGAATGTGAATGCGACACTTCCTCGCTAGGAAATAGCGTTTGCAGATGTCTACGTATCGTAGCAATAGAGTTCTTATGATTCTCAAAACGCGATATCGCATCTCACTTCTATGTTTCATGGTAAGATATAATATGATTTGCGAAGTGTTATGTATTCCTCGTCTACACTTCAAATGAATGTAAATGCGACACTTAATTGCAAGGAAATAGCGTTTGCAGATGTCTACGTATAGTAGCAATAGAGTTCTTATGATCCTTAAACGCGATATAGCATCTCATTTCTATGTTTCATGGTAAGATATAATATAATTTGCGAAGTATTATGTATTCCTCGTCTACACTTCAAGTGAATGTAAATGCGACACTTTCTTGCAAAGAAATAGCGTTTGCAGATGTCTACGAATCGTAGCAATAGAGTTCTTATGATTCTTAAAACGCGATATCGCATCTCATTTCTATGTTTCATGGTAAGATATAATATGATTTGGGAAGTGTTATGTACTCCTCGTCTACACTTCAAACGAATGTAAATGCGACACTTCCTTGAAATGAAATAGCGTCTGCAGATGGCTTGGTATCGTAGCGATAGGGTACCAATGCTTATTAAAACGCGATATCGCATCTCATTTCTACGTTTCGTGGTAAGATATAATATCATTTGCGAAGTGTGTGTATTCCACGTCTACACTTCAAATGAATGTAAATGCGACACTTCCTTGCTAGGAAATAGCGTTTGCAGATGTCAACCTATCGTAGCAGTAGAGTTCTAATGCTTATTAAAACGCGATATCGCATCTCATTTCTATGTTTCATGGTAAGATATAATATGATTTGCGAAGTGTGTGTATTCCACGTCTACACTTCAAATGAATGTAAATGCGACACTTCCTTGCAAAGAAATAGCGTTTGCAGATGTCTACGTATCGTAGCAATAGATTACAAATGCTTCTTAAAACGCGATATCGCATCTCATTTCTATGTTTCATGGTAAGATATAATATGATTTGCGAAGTGTTATGTATTCCTCGTCTACACTTCATATGAATGTAAATGCGGCACTTCCTTGCTAGGAAATAGCGTCTGCAGATGTCTAGGTATCGTAGCAATAGAGTTCAAATGCTTCTTAAAACGAGATATTGCATCTCATATCTATGTTTCATGATAAGATATAATATTCATTGCGAAGTGTTATGCATTCCTCGTCTACGATTCAAATGAATGTAAATGCGACACTTCCTTGCTAGGAAATAGCGTCTGCAGATTTCTGCGTATCGTAGCTATAGAGTTCTTATGATTCTTAAAACGCGATATCGCATCTCATTTCTATGTTTCATGGTAAGACATAATATGATTTGCGAAGTGTTATGTATTCCTCGTCTACACTTCAAATGAATGTAAATGCGACACTTCCTCGCTAGGAAATAGCGTTTGCAGATGTCTACGTATCGTAGCAATAGAGTTCTAATGCTTCATTTCTATGTTTCATGGTAAGATAAAGTATGATTTGCGAAGTGTTATGTATTCCTCGTCTACACTTCAAATGAATGTAAATGCGACACTTCCTTGCAAGGAAATAGCGTTTGCAGATGTCTACCTGTAGTAGCAGTAGAGTTCTAATGCTTATTAAAACGCGATATCGCATCTCATTTCTATGTTTCAAGGTAAGATGTAATATGATTTGCGAAGTGTTATGTATTCTTCGTCTACACTTCAAATGAATGTAAATGTGACACTTCCTAGCAAGGAAATATCGTTTGCAGATGTCTACGTATCTTAGCAATAGTGTTCTAATGCTTCTTAAAACGCGATATCGCATCTCATTTCCATGTTTCATGGTAAGATATAATATGATTTGCGAAGTGTTATGTATTCCTCGTGTACACTTCATAAGAATGTTAATGCGACACTTCCTTGCAAGGAAAGAGCGTTTGCAGATGTCTAAGTATCGTAGCAATAGAGTTCTTATGATTCTCAAGACGCGATATCGCATCTCACTTCTATGTTTCATGGTAATATATAATATGATTAGCGAAGTGTGTGTATTCCACGTCTACACTTCAAATGAATGTAAATGCGACACTTCCTTGCAAAGAAATAGCGTTTGCAGATGTCTACGTATCGTAGCAATAGAGTTCTTATGATTCTTAAAACGCGATATAGCATCTCATTTCTATGTTTCATGGTAAGATATAATTTGATTTGCGAAGTGTTATGTATTCCTCGTCTACACTTCAAATGAATGTGAATGCGACACTTCCTCGCTAGGAAATAGCGTTTGCAGATGTCTAAGTATCGTAGCAATAGAGTTCTTATGATTCTTAAAACGCGAAATCGCATCTCATTTCTATGTTTCATGGTAAGATATAATATGATTTGCGAAGTGTTATGTACTCCTCGTCTACACTTCAAATGAATGTAAATGCGACCGTTCCTTGAAAGGAAGTAGCGTCTGCAGATGTCTAGGTATCGTAGCGATAGAGTTCTAATGCTTCTTAAAACGCGATATCGCATCTCATTTCTTTGTTTCATGGTAAGATATAATATGATTTGCGAAGTGTGATGTATTCCTCGTCTACACTTCAAATGAATGTAAATGCGACACTTCCTTGCAAGGAAATAGCGTTTGCAGATGTCTACCTGTCGTAGCAGTAGAGTTCTAATGCATATTAAAACGCGATATCGCATCTCATTTCTATGTTTCAAGGTAAGATATAATATGATTTGCGAAGTGTTATGTATTCTTCGTCTACACTTCAAATGAATGTAAATGTGACACTTCCTAGCAAGGAAATATCGTTTGCAGATGTCTACGTATCTCAGCAATAGTGTTCTAATGCTTCTTAAAACGCGATATCGCATCTCATTTCCATGTTTCATGGTAAGATATAATATGATTTGCGAAGTGTTATGTTTTCCTCGTCTACACTTCATATGAATGTAAATGCGACACTTCCTTGCAAGGAAATAGCGTTTGCAGATGCCTACCTATCGTAGCAGTAGAGTTCTAATGCTTATTAAAACGCGATATCGCATCTCATTTCTATGTTTCATGGTAAGATATAATATGATTTGCGAAGTGTTATGTATTCCTCGTCTACACTTCAAATGAATGTAAATGCGACACTTCCTCGCTAGGAAATAGCGTTTGCAGATGTCTACGTATCGTAGCAATAGAGTTCTAATGCTTCATTTCTATGTTTCATGGTAAGATAAAATATGATTTGTGAAGTGTTATGGTTTCCTCGTCTACACTTCAAATGAATGTAAATGCGACACTTCCTTGCAAGAAAATAGCGTTTGCAGATGTCTACCTGTCGTAGCAGTAGAGTTCTAATGCTTATTAGAACGCGATATCGCATCTCATTTCTATGTTTCAAGGTAAGATATAATATGATTTGCGAAGTGTTATGTATTCTTCGTCTACACTTCAAATGAATGTAAATGTGACACTTCCTAGCAAGGAAATATCGTTTGCAGATGTCTACGTATCTTAGCAATAGTGTTCTAATGCTTCTTAAAAAGCGATATCGCATCTCATTTCTATGTTTCATGGTAAGATATAATATGATTTGCGAAGTGTTATATATTCCTCGTCTACACTTCAAATGAATGTAAATGCGACACATCCTTGCAAGGAAATAGCGTTTGCAGATGTCTACATATCGTAGCAATAGAGTTCTTATGATTCTCAAAACGCGATATCGCATCTCACTTCTATGTTTCATGGTAATATATAATATGATTTGCGAAGTGTGTGTATTCCACGTCTACACTTCAAATGAATGTAAATGCGACACTTCCTTGCAAAGAAATAGCGTTTGCAGATGTCTACGTATCGTAGCAATAGAGTTCTTATGATTCTTAAAACGCGATATAGCATTTCATTTCTATGTTTCATGGTAAGATATAATATGATTTGCGAAGTGTTATGTATTCCTCGTCTACACTTCAAATGAATGTGAATGCGACACATCCTTGCAAGGAAATAGTGTTTGCAGATGTCTACATATCGTAGCAATAGAGTTCTTATGATTCTCAAAACGCGATATCGCATCTCACTTCTATGTTTCATGGTAAGATATAATATGATTTGCGAAGTGTTATGTATTCCTCGTCTACACTTCAAATGAATGTGAATGCGACACTTCCTCGCTAGAAAATAGCGTTTGAAGATGTCCACGTATCGTAGCAATAGATTTCTAATGCTTTTTAAAACGCGATATCGCATCCCATTTCTATGCTTCATGGTAAGATATAATATGATTTGCGAAGTGCTATGTATTCCTCGTCTACACTTCAAATGAATGTAAATGCGACACTTCCTTGCAAGGAAATAGCGTTTGCAGATGTCTACGTATCGTAGCAAAGGAGTTCTTATGATTCTTAAAACGCGATATCGATCTCAATTCTATGTTTCATGATAAGATATAATATGATGTGCGAAGTGTTATGTATTCCTCGTCTACACTTCAAATGAATGTAAATGCGACACTTCCTTGCAAGGAAATAGCGTTTGCAGATGTCTACGTATCGTAGCAATAGAGTTCTTATGATTCTTAAAACGCGATATCGCATCTCATTTCTATGTTTCATGGTAAGATATAATATGATTTGCGAAGTGTTATGTATTCCTCGTCTACACTTCAAATGAATGTAAATGCGACACTTCCTCGCTAGGAAATAGCGTTTGCAGATGTCTACGTATCGTAGCAATAGAGTTCTAATGCTTCATTTCTATGTTTCATGGTAAGATAAAATATGATTTGCGAAGTGTTATGTATTCCTCGTCTACACTTCAAATGAATGTAAATGCGACACTTCCTCGCTAGAAAATAGCGTTTGAAGATGTCCACGTATCGTAGCAATAGATTTCTAATGCTTTTTAAAACGCGATATCGCATCTCATTTCTATGCTTCATGGTAAGATATAATATGATTTGCGAAGTGCTATGTATTCCTCGTCTACACTTCAAATGAATGTAAATGTGACACTTCCTAGCAAGGAAATATCGTTTGCAGATGTCTACGTATCTTAGCAATAGTGTTCTAATGCTTCTTAAAAAGCGATATCGCATCTCATTTCTATGTTTCATGGTAAGATATAATATGATTTGCGAAGTGTTATATATTCCTCGTCTACACTTCAAATGAATGTAAATGCGACACATCCTTGCAAGGAAATAGCGTTTGCAGATGTCTACATATCGTAGCAATAGAGTTCTTATGATTCTCAAAACGCGATATCGCATCTCACTTCTATGTTTCATGGTAAGATATAATATGATTT
This sequence comes from Xylocopa sonorina, assembly GCF_050948175.1. Lineage (NCBI taxonomy): Eukaryota > Metazoa > Arthropoda > Insecta > Hymenoptera > Apidae > Xylocopa > Xylocopa sonorina. The sequence continues at coordinate 408,565 of NW_027490182.1, read as the reverse complement.
GTGAAGTGTGTGTATTCCACGTCTACACTTCAAATGAATGTAAATGCGACACTTCCTTGCAAAGAAATAGCGTTTGCAGATGTCTACGTATCGTAGCAATAGAGTTCTTATGATTCTTAAAACGCGGTATAGCATCTCATTTCTATGTTTCATGGTAAGATATAATATGATTTGCGAAGTGTTATGTTTTCCTCGTCTACACTTCAAATGAATGTGAATGCGACACTTCCTCGCTAGGAAATAGCGTTTGCAGATGTCTACGTATCGTAGCAATAGATTTCTAATGCTTCTTAAAACGCGATATCGCATCTCATTTCTATGTTTCATGGTAAGATATAATATGATTTGCGAAGTGTTATATATTCCTCGTCTACACTTCAAATGAATGTAAATGCGACACATCCTTGCAAGGAAATAGCGATTGCAGATGTCTACATATCGTAGCAATAGAGTTCTTATGATTCTCAAAACGCGATATCGCATCTCACTTCTATGTTTCATGGTAAGATATAATACGATTTGCGAAGTGTTATGTATTCCTCGTCTACACTTCAAATGAATGTGAATGCGACACTTCCTCGCTAGGAAATAGCGTTTGAAGGTGTCTACGTATCGTAGCAATAGAGTTCTAATGCTTCATTTCTATGTTTCATGGTAAGATAAAATATGATTTGTGAAGTGTTATGGTTTCCTCGACTACACTTCAAATGAATGTAAATGCGACACTTCCTTGCAAGGAAATAGCGTTTGCAGATGTCTACCTGTCGTAGCAGTAGAGTTCTAATGCTTATTAGAACGCGATATCGCATCTCATTTCTATGTTTCAAGGTAAGATATAATATGATTTGCGAAGTGTTATGTATTCTTCGTCTACACTTCAAATGAATGTAAATGTGACACTTCCTAGCAAGGAAATATCGTTTGCAGATGTCTACGTATCTTAGCAATAGTGTTCTAATGCTTCTTAAAAAGCGATATCGCATCTCATTTCTATGTTTCATGGTAAGATATAATATGATTTGCGAAGTGTTATATATTCCTCGTCTACACTTCAAATGAATGTAAATGCGACACATCCTTGCAAGGAAATAGCGTTTGCAGATGTCTACATATCGTAGCAATAGAGTTCTTATGATTCTCAAAACGCGATATCGCATCTCACTTCTATGTTTCATGGTAATATATAATATGATTTGCGAAGTGTGTGTATTCCACGTCTACACTTCAAATGAATGTAAATGCGACACTTCCTTGCAAAGAAATAGCGTTTGCAGATGTCTACGTATCGTAGCAATAGAGTTCTTATGATTCTTAAAACGCGATATAGCATTTCATTTCTATGTTTCATGGTAAGATATAATATGATTTGCGAAGTGTTATGTATTCCTCGTCTACACTTCAAATGAATGTGAATGCGACACATCCTTGCAAGGAAATAGTGTTTGCAGATGTCTACATATCGTAGCAATAGAGTTCTTATGATTCTCAAAACGCGATATCGCATCTCACTTCTATGTTTCATGGTAAGATATAATATGATTTGCGAAGTGTTATGTATTCCTCGTCTACACTTCAAATGAATGTGAATGCGACACTTCCTCGCTAGAAAATAGCGTTTGAAGATGTCCACGTATCGTAGCAATAGATTTCTAATGCTTTTTAAAACGCGATATCGCATCCCATTTCTATGCTTCATGGTAAGATATAATATGATTTGCGAAGTGCTATGTATTCCTCGTCTACACTTCAAATGAATGTAAATGTGACACTTCCTAGCAAGGAAATATCGTTTGCAGATGTCTACGTATCTTAGCAATAGTGTTCTAATGCTTCTTAAAAAGCGATATCGCATCTCATTTCTATGTTTCATGGTAATATATAATATGATTTGCGAAGTGTGTGTATTCCACGTCTACACTTCAAATGAATGTAAATGCGACACTTCCTTGCAAAGAAATAGCGTTTGCAGATGTCTACGTATCGTCGCAATAGAGTACTTATGATTCTTAAAACGCGATATAGCATTTCATTTCTATGTTTCATGGTAAGATATAATATGATTTGCGATGTGTTATGTATTCCTCGTCTACACTTCAAATGAATGTGAATGCGACACTTCCTCGCTAGGAAATAGCGCTTGTAGATGTCTACATATCGTAGCAATAGATTTCTAATGCTTCTTAAAACGCGATATCGCATCTCATTTCTATGTTTCATGGTAAGATATAATATGATTTGCGAAGTGTTATATATTCCTCGTCTACACTTCAAATGAATGTAAATGCGACACATCCTTGCAAGGAAATAGTGTTTGCAGATGTCTACATATCGTAGCAATAGAGTTCTTATGATTCTCAAAACGCGATATCGCATCTCACTTCTATGTTTCATGGTAAGATATAATATGATTTGCGAAGTGTTATGTATTCCTCGTCTACACTTCAAATGAATGTGAATGCGACACTTCCTCGCTAGAAAATAGCGTTTGAAGATGTCTACGTATCGTAGCAATAGATTTCTAATGCTTTTTAAAACGCGATATCGCATCTCATTCCTATGTTTCATGGTAAGATATAATATGATTTGCGAAGTGCTATGTATTCCTCGTCTACACTTCAAATGAATGTAAATGCGACACTTCCTTGCAAGGAAATAGCGTTTGCAGATGTCTACGTATCGTAGCAAAGGAGTTCTTATGATTCTTAAAACGCGATATCGATCTCAATTCTATGTTTCATGATAAGATATAATATGATTTGCGAAGTGTTATGTATTCCTCGTCTACACTTCAAATGAATGTAAATGCGACACTTCCCTGCAAGGAAATAGCGTTTGCAGATGTCTACGTATCGTAGCAATAGAGTTCTTATGATTCTTAAAACGCGATATCGCATCTCATTTCTATGTTTCATGGTAAGATATAATATGATTTGCGAAGTGTTATGTATTCCTCGTCTACACTTCAAATGAATGTAAATGCGACACTTCCTTGCTAGGAAATAGCGTCTGCAGATGTCTAGGTATAGTAGCGATAGAGTTCTATTGCTTCTTAAAACGCGATATCGCACCTCATTTCTATGTTTCTTGGTAAGATATAATATGATTTGCGAAGTGTTATGTATTCCTCGTCTACACTTCAAATGAATGTAAATGCGACACTTACTTGCAAAGAAATAGCGTTTGCAGATGTTTACGTATCGTAGCAATAGAGTTATAATGCTTCTTAAAACGCGATATCGCATCTCATTTCCATGTTTCATGGTAGGATATAATATGATTTGCGAAGTGTTATGTATTCCTCGTCTACACTTCAAATGAATGTAAATGCGACACTACCTTGCTAGGAAATAGCGTCTGCAGATTTCTGCGTATCGTAGCTATAGATTTCTTATGATTCTTAAAACGCGATATCGCATCTCATTTCTATGTTTCATGGTAAGATATAATATGATTTGCGAAGTGTTATGTATTTTTCGTCTACACTTCAAATGAATGTAAATGCAACACTTCCTAGCAAGGAAATAGCGTTTGAAGATGTCTACGTATCGTAGCAATAGATTTCTAATGCTTTTTAAAACGCGATATCGCATCTCATTTCTATGTTTCATGGTAAGATATAATATGATTTGCGAAGTGCTATGTATTCCTCGTCTAAACTTCAAATGAATGTAAATGCGACATTTCCTTGCAAAGAAATAGCGTTTGCAGATGTTTACGTATCGTAGCAATAGGGTTCTAATGCTTCTTAAAACGCGATATCGCACCTCATTTCTATGTTTCATGGTAAGATATAATATGATTTGCGAAGTGTTATGTATTCCTCGTCTACACTTCAAATGAATGTAAATGCGACACTTCCTTGCAAAGAAATAGTGTTTGCAGATGTCTACGTATCGTAGCAATAGATATCTAATGCTTCTTAAAACGCGATATCGCATCTCATTTCTATGGTTTATGGTAAGATATAATATGACTTGCGAAGTGTTATGTATTCCTCGTCTACACATCAAATGAATGAAAATGCGACATTTCCTTGCTAGGAAATAGCGTTTGCAGATGTCTACCTATCGTAGCAATAGAGTTCTTATGATTCTTAAATCGCGATATCGCAACTCATTTCTATGTTTCATGGTAAGATATAATATGATTTGCGAAGTGTTATGTATTCCTAGTCTACACTTCAAATGAATGTAAATGCGACACTTCCTTGCTAGGAAATAGCGTCTGCAGATGCCTAGGTATCGTAGCGATAGTGTTCTAATGCTTCTTAAAACGCGATATCGCATCTCATTTCTATGTTTCATGGTAAGATATAATATGATTTGCGAAGTGTTATGTATTCCTCGTCTACACTTCAAATGAATGTAAATGCGACACTTCCTTGCAAAGAAATAGCGTTTGCAGATGTCTACGTATCGTAGCAATAGATATCTAATGCTTCTTAAAACGCGATATCGCATCTCATTTCTATGGTTTATGGTAAGATATAATATGATTTGCGAAGTGTTATGTATTCCTCGTCTACACTTCAAATGAATGTAAATGCGACACTTCCTTGCTAGGAAATAGCGTCTGCAGATTTCTGCGTATCGTAGCTATAGATTTCTTATGATTCTTAAAACGCGATATCGCATCTCATTTCTATGTTTCATGGTAAGATATAATATGATTTGCGAAGTGTTATGTATTTTTCGTCTACACTTCAAATGAATGTAAATGCAACACTTCCTAGCAAGGAAATAGCGTTTGAAGATGTCTACGTATCGTAGCAATAGATTTCTAATGCTTTTTAAAAAGCGATATCGCATCTCATTTCTATGTTTCATGGTAAGATATAATATGATTTGCGAAGTGCTATGTATTCCTCGTCTAAACTTCAAATGAATGTAAATGCGACACTTCCTTGCAAGGAAATAGCGTTTGCAGATGTCTACGTATCGTAGCAAAGGAGATCTTATGATTCTTAAAACGCGATATCGATCTCAATTCTATGTTTCATGATAAGATATAATATGATTTGCGAAGTCTTATGTATACCTCGTCTACACTTCACATGAATGTAAATGCGACACTTCCTTGCAAAGAAATAGCGTTTGCAGATGTTTACGTATCGTAGCAATAGGGTTCTAATGCTTCTTAAAACGCGATATCGCACCTCATTTCTATGTTTCATGGTAAGATATAATATGATTTGCGAAGTGTTATGTATTCCTCGTCTACACTTCAAATGAATGTAAATGCGACACTTCCTTGCAAAGAAATAGTGTTTGCAGATGTCTACGTATCGTAGCAATAGATATCTAATGCTTCTTAAAACGCGATATCGCATCTCATTTCTATGGTTTATGGTAAGATATAATATGATTTGCGAAGTGTTATGTATTCCTCGTCTACACATCAAATGAATGAAAATGCGACATTTCCTTGCTAGGAAATAGCGTTTGCAGATGTCTACCTATCGTAGCAATAGAGTTCTTATGATTCTTAAATCGCGATATCGCAACTCATTTCTATGTTTCATGGTAAGATATAATATGATTTGCGAAGTGTTATGTATTCCTAGTCTACACTTCAAATGAATGTAAATGCGACACTTCCTTGCTAGGAAATAGCGTCTGCAGATGCCTAGGTATCGTAGCGATAGTGTTCTAATGCTTCTTAAAACGCGATATCGCATCTCATTTCTATGTTTCATGGTAAGATATAATATGATTTGCGAAGTGTCATGTATTCCTCGTCTACACTTCAAATGAATGTAAATGCAACACTTCCTTGCTAGAAAATAGCGTCTGCAGATGTCTAGGTATCGTAGCAATAGAGTTCAAACACTTCTTAAAACGAGATATTGCATATCATATTTTTGTTTCATGATAAGATATAATGTTCATTGCGAAGTGTTATGCATTCCTCGTCTACGATTCAAATGAACGTAAATGCGACACTTCCATGCAAGGAAATTGAGTTTGCAGATGGCTACGTATCGTAGCAATGGAGTTCTAATGCTTCTTAAAACGCGATATCGCATCTCATTTCTATGGTTCATGGTAAGATATAATATGATTTGCGAAGTGTCATGTATTCCTCGTCTACACTTCAAATGAATGTAAATGCAACACTTCCTTGCTAGAAAATAGCGTCTGCAGATGTCTAGGTATCGTAGCAATAGAGTTCAAACACTTCTTAAAACGAGATATTGCATATCATATTTTTGTTTCATGATAAGATATAATATTCATTGCGAAGTGTTATGCATTCCTCGTCTACGATTCAAATGAACGTAAATGCGACACTTCCATGCAAGGAAATTGAGTTTGCAGATGGCTACGTATCGTAGCAATGGAGTTCTAATGCTTCTTAAAACGCGATATCGCATCTCATTTCTATGTTTCATGGTAAGATATAATATGATTTGCGAAGTGTCATGTATTCCTCGTCTGCACTTCAAATGAATGTAAATGCGACACTTCCTAGCTGGGAAATAGCGTTTGCAGATGTCTAGGTATCGTAGCAATAGAGTTAAAATGCTTCTTAAAACGAGATATTGCATCTCATATCTATGTTTCATGATAAGATATAATATTCATTGCGAAGTGTTATGCATTCCTCGTATACGATTCAAATGATTGTAAATACGACACTTCCTTGCAATTAAATAGCGTTTTCAGTTGTCTACGTATCGTAGCAACAGAATTCCTATGATTCTTAAAACGCGATATCGCATCAGATTTCTATGTTTCATGGTAAGATATAATATGATTTGCGAAGTGTTATGTATTCCTCGTCTACACTTCAAATGAATGTGAATGCGACACTTCCTCGCTAGGAAATAGCGTTTGCAGATGTCTACGAATCGTAGCAATAGTGTTCTTATGATTCTTAAAACGCGATATCCTATCTCATTTCTATGTTTCATGGTAAGATATAATATGATTTGCGAAGTGTTATGTATTCCTCGTCTATACTTCAAATGAATGTAAATGCGACACTTCCTTGCAAGGAAATAGCGTTTGCAAATGTCTACCTATCGTAGCAATAGAGTTCTTATGATTCTTAAAACGCGATATCGCATCTCATTTCCATGTTTCATGGTAAGATGTAATATGATTTGCGAAGTGTCATGTATTCCTCGTCTACACTTCATATGAATGTAAAAGCGACACTTCCTTGCAAGGAAATAGCGTTTGCAAATGTCTACCTATCGTAGCAATAGAGTTCTTATGAATCTTAAAACGCGATATCGCAACTCATTTCTATGTTTCATGGTAAGATATAATATGATTTGCGAAGTGTCATGTATTCCCCGTCTACACTACAAATGAATGTAAATGCGACACTTCCTTGCTAGGAAAAAGCGTCTGCAGATGTCTAGGTATCGTAGCGATAGAGTTCTAATGCTTCTTAAAACGCGATATCGCATCTCATTTCTATGTTTCATGGTAAGATATAATATGATTTGCGAAGTGTTATGTATTCCTCGTCTATACTTCAAATGAATGTAAATGCGACACTTCCTTGCTGGGAAATAGCGTCTGCAGATGCCTAGGTATCGTAGCGATAGAGTTCTAATGCTTCTTAAAACGCGATATCGCATCTCATTTCTATGTTTCATGGTAAGATATAATATGATTTGCGAAGTGTTATGTATTCCTCGTCTACAATTCAAATGAATGTAAATGTGACGCTTCCTTGCTAGGAAATAGCGTCTGCAGATGTCTAGGTATCGTATCGATAGAGTTCTAATGCTCCTTAAAACGCGATATCGCATCTCATTTCTATGTTTCATGGTAAGATATAATATGATTTGCGAAGTGTTATATATTCCTCGTCTACACTTCAAATGAATGTGAATGCGACACTTCCTCGCTAGGAAATAGCGCTTGCAGATGTCTACGTATCATAGCAATAGTGTTCTTATGATTCTTAAAACGCGATATCGTATCTCATTTCTATGTTTAATGGTAAGATATAATATGATCTGCGAAGTGTCATGTATTCCTCGTCTACGATTCAAATGAACGTAAATGCGACACTTCCTTGCAAGGAAATAGCGTTTGCAGATGTCTACGTATCGTAGCAATGGAGTTCTTATGATACTTAAAACGCGATATCACGTCTCATTTCTATGTTTCATGGTAAGATATAATATGATTTGCGAAGTGTTATGTATTCCTCGTCTACGATTCAAATGAACGTAAATGCGACACTTCCTTGCAAGGAAATAGCGTTTGCAGATGTCTACGTATCGTAGCAAAGGAGATCTTATGATTCTTAAAACGCGATATCGATCTCAATTCTATGTTTCATGATAAGATATAATATGATTTGCGAAGTCTTATGTATACCTCGTCTACACTTCACATGAATGTAAATGCGACACTTCCTTGCAAAGAAATAGCGTTTGCAGATGTTTACGTATCGTAGCAATAGGGTTCTAATGCTTCTTAAAACGCGATATCGCACCTCATTTCTATGTTTCATGGTAAGATATAATATGATTTGCGAAGTGTTATGTATTCCTCGTCTACACTTCAAATGAATGTAAATGCGACACTTCCTTGCAAAGAAATAGTGTTTGCAGATGTCTACGTATCGTAGCAATAGATATCTAATGCTTCTTAAAACGCGATATCGCATCTCATTTCTATGGTTTATGGTAAGATATAATATGATTTGCGAAGTGTTATGTATTCCTCGTCTACACATCAAATGAATGAAAATGCGACATTTCCTTGCTAGGAAATAGCGTTTGCAGATGTCTACCTATCGTAGCAATAGAGTTCTTATGATTCTTAAATCGCGATATCGCAACTCATTTCTATGTTTCATGGTAAGATATAATATGATTTGCGAAGTGTTATGTATTCCTAGTCTACACTTCAAATGAATGTAAATGCGACACTTCCTTGCTAGGAAATAGCGTCTGCAGATGCCTAGGTATCGTAGCGATAGTGTTCTAATGCTTCTTAAAACGCGATATCGCATCTCATTTCTATGTTTCATGGTAAGATATAATATGATTTGCGAAGTGTCATGTATTCCTCGTCTACACTTCAAATGAATGTAAATGCAACACTTCCTTGCTAGAAAATAGCGTCTGCAGATGTCTAGGTATCGTAGCAATAGAGTTCAAACACTTCTTAAAACGAGATATTGCATATCATATTTTTGTTTCATGATAAGATATAATGTTCATTGCGAAGTGTTATGCATTCCTCGTCTACGATTCAAATGAACGTAAATGCGACACTTCCATGCAAGGAAATTGAGTTTGCAGATGGCTACGTATCGTAGCAATGGAGTTCTAATGCTTCTTAAAACGCGATATCGCATCTCATTTCTATGGTTCATGGTAAGATATAATATGATTTGCGAAGTGTCATGTATTCCTCGTCTACACTTCAAATGAATGTAAATGCAACACTTCCTTGCTAGAAAATAGCGTCTGCAGATGTCTAGGTATCGTAGCAATAGAGTTCAAACACTTCTTAAAACGAGATATTGCATATCATATTTTTGTTTCATGATAAGATATAATATTCATTGCGAAGTGTTATGCATTCCTCGTCTACGATTCAAATGAACGTAAATGCGACACTTCCATGCAAGGAAATTGAGTTTGCAGATGGCTACGTATCGTAGCAATGGAGTTCTAATGCTTCTTAAAACGCGATATCGCATCTCATTTCTATGTTTCATGGTAAGATATAATATGATTTGCGAAGTGTCATGTATTCCTCGTCTACACTTCAAATGAATGTAAATGCGACACTTCCTAGCTGGGAAATAGCGTTTGCAGATGTCTAGGTATCGTAGCAATAGAGTTAAAATGCTTCTTAAAACGAGATATTGCATCTCATATCTATGTTTCATGATAAGATATAATATTCATTGCGAAGTGTTATGCATTCCTCGTATACGATTCAAATGATTGTAAATACGACACTTCCTTGCAATTAAATAGCGTTTTCAGTTGTCTACGTATCGTAGCAACAGAATTCCTATGATTCTTAAAACGCGATATCGCATCAGATTTCTATGTTTCATGGTAAGATATAATATGATTTGCGAAGTGTTATGTATTCCTCGTCTACACTTCAAATGAATGTGAATGCGACACTTCCTCGCTAGGAAATAGCGTTTGCAGATGTCTACGAATCGTAGCAATAGTGTTCTTATGATTCTTAAAACGCGATATCCTATCTCATTTCTATGTTTCATGGTAAGATATAATATGATTTGCGAAGTGTTATGTATTCCTCGTCTATACTTCAAATGAATGTAAATGCGACACTTCCTTGCAAGGAAATAGCGTTTGCAAATGTCTACCTATCGTAGCAATAGAGTTCTTATGATTCTTAAAACGCGATATCGCATCTCATTTCCATGTTTCATGGTAAGATGTAATATGATTTGCGAAGTGTCATGTATTCCTCGTCTACACTTCATATGAATGTAAAAGCGACACTTCCTTGCAAGGAAATAGCGTTTGCAAATGTCTACCTATCGTAGCAATAGAGTTCTTATGAATCTTAAAACGCGATATCGCAACTCATTTCTATGTTTCATGGTAAGATATAATATGATTTGCGAAGTGTCATGTATTCCCCGTCTACACTACAAATGAATGTAAATGCGACACTTCCTTGCTAGGAAAAAGCGTCTGCAGATGTCTAGGTATCGTAGCGATAGAGTTCTAATGCTTCTTAAAACGCGATATCGCATCTCATTTCTATGTTTCATGGTAAGATATAATATGATTTGCGAAGTGTTATGTATTCCTCGTCTATACTTCAAATGAATGTAAATGCGACACTTCCTTGCTGGGAAATAGCGTCTGCAGATGCCTAGGTATCGTAGCGATAGAGTTCTAATGCTTCTTAAAACGCGATATCGCATCTCATTTCTATGTTTCATGGTAAGATATAATATGATTTGCGAAGTGTTATGTATTCCTCGTCTACAATTCAAATGAATGTAAATGTGACGCTTCCTTGCTAGGAAATAGCGTCTGCAGATGTCTAGGTATCGTATCGATAGAGTTCTAATGCTCCTTAAAACGCGATATCGCATCTCATTTCTATGTTTCATGGTAAGATATAATATGATTTGCGAAGTGTTATATATTCCTCGTCTACACTTCAAATGAATGTGAATGCGACACTTCCTCGCTAGGAAATAGCGCTTGCAGATGTCTACGTATCATAGCAATAGTGTTCTTATGATTCTTAAAACGCGATATCGTATCTCATTTCTATGTTTAATGGTAAGATATAATATGATCTGCGAAGTGTCATGTATTCCTCGTCTACGATTCAAATGAACGTAAATGCGACACTTCCTTGCAAGGAAATAGCGTTTGCAGATGTCTACGTATCGTAGCAATGGAGTTCTTATGATACTTAAAACGCGATATCACGTCTCATTTCTATGTTTCATGGTAAGATATAATATGATTTGCGAAGTGTTATGTATTCCTCGTCTACGATTCAAATGAACGTAAATGCGACACTTCCTTGCAAGGAAATAGCGTTTGCAGATGTCTACGTATCGTAGCAATGGAGTTCTTATGATACTTAAAACGCGATATCGCATCTCTTTTCCATGTTTCATGGTAAGATATAATATGATTTGCGAAGTGTCATGTATTCCTCGTCTACACTTCAAATGAATGTAAATGCGACACTTCCTTGCTGGGAAATAGCGTCTGCAGATGCCTAGGTATCGTAGCGATAGAGTTCTAATGCTTCTTAAAACGCGATATCGCATCTCATTTCTATGTTTCATGGTAAGATATAATATGATTTGCGAAGTGTCATGTATTCCTCGTCTACGATTCAATTGAACGTAAATGCGACACTTCCTTGCAAGGAAATAGCGTTTGCAGATGTCTACGTATCGTAGAAATGGAGTTCTTATGATTCTTAAAACGCGATATCGCATCCCATTTCTATGGTTTATGGTAAGATATAATATGATTTGCGAAGTGTCATGTATTCCTCGTCTACACTTCATATGAATGTAAAAGCGACACTTCCTTGCAAGGAAATAGCGTTTGCAAATGTCTACCTAACGTAGCAATAGAGTTCTTATGATTCTTAAAACGCGATATCGCAACTCATTTCTATGTTTCATGGTAAGATATAATATGATTTGCGAAGTGTTATGTATTCCTCGTCTACACTTCAAATGAGTGTGAATGCGACACTTCCTCGCTAGGAAATAGCGTTTGCAGATGTCTACGTATCGTAGCAATAGTGTTCTTATGATTCTTAAAACGCGATATCCTATCTCATTTCTATGTTTCATGGTAAGATATAATATGATTTGCGAAGTGTCATGTATTCCTCGTCTACACTTCAAATGAATGTAAATGCGACACTTCCTAGCAAGGAAATAGCGTTTGCAGATGTCTACGTATCGTAGCAATAGATTTCTAATGCTTCTCAAAACGCGATATCGCATCTCAATTCTATGTTTCATGGTAAGATATAATATGATTTGCGAAGTGTCATGTATTCCTCGTCTACACTTCAAATGAATGTGAATGCGACACTTCCTCGCTAGGAAATAGCGTTTGCAGATGTCTACGTATCGTAGCAATAGATTTCTAATGCTTCTTAAAACGCGATATCGCATCTCATTTCTATGGTTCATGGTAAGATATAATATGATTTGCGAAGTGTCATGTATTCCTCGTCTACACTTCAAATGAATGTAAATGCAACACTTCCTTGCTAGAAAATAGCGTCTGCAGATGTCTAGGTATCGTAGCAATAGAGTTCAAGCACTTCTTAAAACGAGATATTGCATATCATATTTTTGTTTCATGATAAGATATAATATTCATTGCGAAGTGTTATGCATTCCTCGTCTACGATTCAAATGAACGTAAATGCGACACTTCCATGCAAGGAAATTGAGTTTGCAGATGGCTACGTATCGTAGCAATGGAGTTCTAATGCTTCTTAAAACGCGATATCGCATCTCATTTCTATGGTTCATGGTAAGATATAATATGATTTGCGAAGTGTCATGTATTCCTCGTCTACACTTCAAATGAATGTAAATGCAACACTTCCTTGCTAGAAAATAGCGTCTGCAGATGTCTAGGTATCGTAGCAATAGAGTTCAAACACTTCTTAAAACGAGATATTGCATATCATATTTTTGTTTCATGATAAGATATAATATTCATTGCGAAGTGTTATGCATTCCTCGTCTACGATTCAAATGAACGTAAATGCGACACTTCCATGCAAGGAAATTGAGTTTGCAGATGGCTACGTATCGTAGCAATGGAGTTCTAATGCTTCTTAAAACGCGATATCGCATCTCATTTCTATGTTTCATGGTAAGATATAATATGATTTGCGAAGTGTCATGTATTCCTCGTCTACACTTCAATTGAATGTAAATGCGACACTTCCTAGCTGGGAAATAGCGTTTGCAGATGTCTAGGTATCGTAGCAATAGAGTTAAAATGCTTCCTAAAACGAGATATTGCATCTCATATCTATGTTTCATGATAAGATATAATATTCATTGCGAAGTGTTATGCATTCCTCGTATACGATTCAAATGATTGTAAATGCGACACTTCCTTGCAACTAAATAGCGTTTTCAGTTGTCTACGTATCGTAGCAATAGAATTCCTATGATTCTTAAAACGCGATATCGCATCTGATTTCTATGTTTCATGGTAAGATATAATATGATTTGCGAAGTGTTATGTATTCCTCGTCTACACTTCAAATGAATGTTAATGCGACACTTCCTTGCAAGGAAAGAGCGTTTGCAGATGTCTACGTATCGTAGCAATAGAGTTCTTATGATTCTTAAAACCGCGATATCGCATCTCATTTCTATGTTTCATGGTAAGATATAAAATGATTTGCGAAGTGTTATGTACTCCTCGTCTACACTTCAAATGAATGTAAATGCGACACTTCCTTGAAAGGAAATAGCGCCTGCAGATGTCCAGGCATCGTAGCGATAGTGTTCTAATGCTTCTTAAAACGCGATATCGCATCTCATATCTATGTTTCATGGTAAGATATAATATGATTTGCGAAGTGTTATGTATTCCTCGTCTACACTTCATATGAATGTAAATGCGACACTTCCTTGCAAAGAAATAGCGATTGCAGATGTCTACGTATCGTAGCAATAGATATCTAATGCTTCTTAAAATGCGATATCGCATCTCATTTCTATGGTTTATGGTAAGATGTAATATGATTTGCGAAGTGTCATGTATTCCTCGTCTACACTTCATATGAATGTAAAAGCGACACTTCCTTGCAAGGAAATAGCGTTTGCAAATGTCTACCTATCGTAGCAATAGAGTTCTTATGAATCTTAAAACGCGATATCGCAACTCATTTCTATGTTTCATGGTAAGATATAATATGATTTGCGAAGTGTCATGTATTCCTCGTCTACACTTCAAATGAATGTGAATGCGACACTTCCTCGCTAGGAAATAGCGTTTGCAGATGTCTACGTATCGTATAGCAATAGATTTCTAATGCTTCTTAAAACGCGATATCGCATCTCATTTCTATGGTTCATGGTAAGATATAATATGATTTGCGAAGTGTCATGTATTCCTCGTCTACACTTCAAATGAATGTAAATGCAACACTTCCTTGCTAGAAAATAGCGTCTGCAGATGTCTAGGTATCGTAGCAATAGAGTTCAAGCACTTCTTAAAACGAGATATTGCATATCATATTTTTGTTTCATGATAAGATATAATATTCATTGCGAAGTGTTATGCATTCCTCGTCTACGATTCAAATGAACGTAAATGCGACACTTCCATGCAAGGAAATTGAGTTTGCAGATGGCTACGTATCGTAGCAATGGAGTTCTAATGCTTCTTAAAACGCGATATCGCATCTCATTTCTATGGTTCATGGTAAGATATAATATGATTTGCGAAGTGTCATGTATTCCTCGTCTACACTTCAAATGAATGTAAATGCAACACTTCCTTGCTAGAAATAGCGTCTGCAGATGTCTAGGTATCGTAGCAATAGAGTTCAAACACTTCTTAAAACGAGATATTGCATATCATATTTTTGTTTCATGATAAGATATAATATTCATTGCGAAGTGTTATGCATTCCTCGTCTACGATTCAAATGAACGTAAATGCGACACTTCCATGCAAGGAAATTGAGTTTGCAGATGGCTACGTATCGTAGCAATGGAGTTCTAATGCTTCTTAAAACGCGATATCGCATCTCATTTCTATGTTTCATGGTAAGATATAATATGATTTGCGAAGTGTCATGTATTCCTCGTCTACACTTCAATTGAATGTAAATGCGACACTTCCTAGCTGGGAAATAGCGTTTGCAGATGTCTAGGTATCGTAGCAATAGAGTTAAAATGCTTCCTAAAACGAGATATTGCATCTCATATCTATGTTTCATGATAAGATATAATATTCATTGCGAAGTGTTATGCATTCCTCGTATACGATTCAAATGATTGTAAATGCGACACTTCCTTGCAATTAAATAGCGTTTTCAGTTGTCTACGTATCGTAGCAATAGAATTCCTATGATTCTTAAAACGCGATATCGCATCTGATTTCTATGTTTCATGGTAAGATATAATATGATTTGCGAAGTGTTATGTATTCCTCGTCTACACTTCAAATGAATGTTAATGCGACACTTCCTTGCAAGGAAAGAGCGTTTGCAGATGTCTACGTATCGTAGCAATAGAGTTCTTATGATTCTTAAAACCGCGATATCGCATCTCATTTCTATGTTTCATGGTAAGATATAAAATGATTTGCGAAGTGTTATGTACTCCTCGTCTACACTTCAAATGAATGTAAATGCGACACTTCCTTGAAAGGAAATAGCGCCTGCAGGTGTCCAGGTATCGTAGCGATAGTGTTCTAATGCTTCTTAAAACGCGATATCGCATCTCATATCTATGTTTCATGGTAAGATATAATATGATTTGCGAAGTGTTATGTATTCCTCGTCTACACTTCATATGAATGTAAATGCGACACTTCCTTGCAAAGAAATAGCGATTGCAGATGTCTACGTATCGTAGCAATAGATATCTAATGCTTCTTAAAATGCGATATCGCATCTCATTTCTATGGTTTATGGTAAGATGTAATATGATTTGCGAAGTGTCATGTATTCCTCGTCTACACTTCATATGAATGTAAAAGCGACACTTCCTTGCAAGGAAATAGCGTTTGCAAATGTCTACCTATCGTAGCAATAGAGTTCTTATGAATCTTAAAACGCGATATCGCAACTCATTTCTATGTTTCATGGTAAGATATAATATGATTTGCGAAGTGTCATGTATTCCCCGTCTACACTTCAAATGAATGTAAATGCGACACTTCCTTGCTAGGAAATAGCGTCTGCAGATGTCTAGGTATCGTAGCGATAGAGTTCTAATGCTTCTTAAAACGCGATATCGCATCTCATTTCTATGTTTCATGGTAAGATATAATATGATTTGCGAAGTGTTATGTATTCCTCGTCTACACTTCATATGAATGTAAATGCGACACTTCCTTGCAAAGAAATAGCGATTGCAGATGTCTACGTATCGTAGCAATAGATATCTAATGCTTCTTAAAATGCGATATCGCATCTCATTTCTATGGTTTATGGTAAGATGTAATATGATTTGCGAAGTGTCATGTATTCCTCGTCTACACTTCATATGAATGTAAAAGCGACACTTCCTTGCAAGGAAATAGCGTTTGCAAATGTCTACCTATCGTAGCAATAGAGTTCTTATGAATCTTAAAACGCGATATCGCAACTCATTTCTATGTTTCATGGTAAGATATAATATGATTTGCGAAGTGTCATGTATTCCCCGTCTACACTTCAAATGAATGTAAATGCGACACTTCCTTGCTAGGAAATAGCGTCTGCAGATGTCTAGGTATCGTAGCGATAGAGTTCTAATGCTTCTTAAAACGCGATATCGCATCTCATTTCTATGTTTCATGGTAAGATATAATATGATTTGCGAAGTGTTATGTATTCCTCGTCTATACTTCAAATGAATGTAAATGCGACACTTCCTTGCAAGGAAATAGCGTTTGCAAATGTCTACCTATCGTAGCAATAGAGTTCTTATGATTCTTAAAACGCGATATCGCATCTCATTTCCATGTTTCATGGTAAGATATAATATGATTTGCGGAGTGTCATGTATTCCTCGTCTACACTTCAAATGAATGTAAATGCGACACTTCCTTGCTGGGAAATAGCGTCTGCAGATGCCTAGGTATCGTAGCGATAGAGTTCTAATGCTTCTTAAAACGCGATATCGCATCTCATTTCTATGTTTCATGGTAAGATATAATATGATTTGCGAAGTGTTATGTATTCCTCGTCTACAATTCAAATGAATGTAAATGTGACGCTTCCTTGCTAGGAAATAGCGTCTGCAGACGTCTAGGTATCGTATCGATAGAGTTCTAATGCTTCTTAAAACGCGATATCGCATCTCATTTCTATGTTTCATGGTAAGATATAATATGATTTGCGAAGTGTTATATATTCCTCGTCTACACATCAAATGAATGTGAATGCGACACTTCCTCGCTAGGAAATAGCGCTTGCAGATGTCTACGTATCATAGCAATAGTGTTCTTATGATTCTTAAAACGCGATATCGTATCTCATTTCTATGTTTAATGGTAAGATATAATATGATCTGCGAAGTGTCATGTATTCCTCGTCTACGATTCAAATGAACGTAAATGCGACACTTCCTTGCAAGGAAATAGCGTTTGCAGATGTCTACGTATCGCAGCAATGGAGTTCTTATGATACTTAAAACGCGATATCACGTCTCATTTCTATGTTTCATGGTAACATATAATATGATTTGCGAAGTGTTATGTATTCCTCGTCTACGATTCAAATGAACGTAAATGCGACACTTCCTTGCTGGGAAATAGCGTCTGCAGATGCCTAGCTATCGTAGCGATAGAGTTCTAATGCTTCTTAAAACGCGATATCGCATCTCATTTCTATGTTTCATGGTAAGATATAATATGATTTGCGAAGTGTCATGTATTCCTCGTCTACGATTCAATTGAACGTAAATGCGACACTTCCTTGCAAGGAAATAGCGTTTGCAGATGTCTACGTATCGTAGCAATGGAGTTCTTATGATACTTAAAACGCGATATCGCGTCTCATTTCTATGTTTCATGGTAAGATATAATATGATTTGCGAAGTGTCATGTATTCCTCGTCTACACTTCAAATGAATGTAAATGCGACACTTCCTTGCTGGGAACTAGCGTTTGCAGATGTCTAGGTATCGTAGCAATAGAGTTAAAATGCTTCTTAAAACGAGATATTGCATCTCATATATAAGTTTCATGATAAGATATAATATTCATTGCGAAGTGTTAGGCATTCCTCGTATACGATTCAAATGATTGTAAATGCGACACTTCCTTGCAAGGAAATAGCGTTTGCAGTTGTCTACGTATCGTAGCAATAGAATTCTTATGATTCTTAAAACGCGATATCGCAACTCATTTCTATGTTTCATGGTAAGATATAATATGATTTGCGAAGTGTCATGTATTCCCCGTCTACACTTCAAATGAATGTAAATGCGACACTTCCTTGCTAGGAAATAGCGATTGCAGATGTCTAGGTATCGTAGCGATAGAGTTCTAATGCTTCTTAAAACGCGATATCGCATCCCATTTCTATGGTTTATGGTAAGATATAATATGATTTGCGAAGTGTCATGTATTCCTCGTCTACACTTCATATGAATGTAAAAGCGACACTTCCTTGCAAGGAAATAGCGTTTGCAAATGTCTACCTAACGTAGCAATAGAGTTCTTATGATTCTTAAAACGCGATATCGCAACTCATTTCTATGTTTCATGGTAAGATATAATATGATTTGCGAAGTGTTATGTATTCATCGTCTACACTTCAAATGAGTGTGAATGCGACACTTCCTCGCTAGGAAATAGCGTTTGCAGATGTCTACGTATCGTAGCAATAGTGTTCTTATGATTCTTAAAACGCGATATCCTATCTCATTTCTATGTTTCATGGTAAGATATAATATGATTTGCGAAGTGTCATGTATTCCTCGTCTACACTTCAAATGAATGTAAATGCGACACTTCCTAGCAAGGAAATAGCGTTTGCAGATGTCTACGTATCGTAGCAATAGATTTCTAATGCTTCTCAAAACGCGATATCGCATCTCAATTCTATGTTTCATGGTAAGATATAATATGATTTGTGAAGTGTCATGTATTCCTCGTCTACACTTCAAATGAATGTGAATGCAACACTTCCTTGCTAGAAAATAGCGTCTGCAGATGTCTAGGTATCGTAGCAATAGAGTTCAAACACTTCTTAAAACGAGATATTGCATATCATATTTTTGTTTCATGATAAGATATAATATTCATTGCGAAGTGTTATGCATTCCTCGTCTACGATTCAAATGAACGTAAATGCGACACTTCCATGCAAGGAAATTGAGTTTGCAGATGGCTACGTATCGTAGCAATGGAGTTCTAATGCTTCTTAAAACGCGATATCGCATCTCATTTCTATGTTTCATGGTAAGATATAATATGATTTGCGAAGTGTCATTTATTCCTCGTCTACACTTCAAATGAATGTAAATGCGACACTTCCTAGCTGGGAAATAGCGTTTGCAGATGTCTAGGTATCGTAGCAATAGAGTTAAAATGCTTCTTAAAACGAGATATTGCATCTCATATCTATGTTTCATGATAAGATATAATATTCATTGCGAAGTGTTATGCATTCCTCGTATACGATTCAAATGATTGTAAATGCGACACTTCCTTGCAATTAAATAGCGTTTTCAGTTGTCTACGTATCGTAGCAATAGAATTCCTATGATTCTTAAAACGCGATATCGCATCTGATTTCTATGTTTCATGGTAAGATGTAATATGATTTGCGAAGTGTTATGTATTCCTCGTCTACACTTCAAATGAATGTGAATGCGACACTTCCTCGCTAGGAAATAGCGTTTGCAGATGTCTACGAATCGTAGCAATAGTGTTCTTATGATTCTTAAAACGCGATATCGCATCTCATTTCCATGTTTCATGGTAAGATATAATATGATTTGCGGAGTGTCATGTATTCCTCGTCTACACTTCAAATGAATGTAAATGCGACACTTCCTTGCTGGGAAGTAGCGTCTGCAGATGCCTAGGTATCGTAGCGATAGAGTTCTAATGCTTCTTAAAACGCGATATCGCATCTCATTTCTATGTTTCATGGTAAGATATAATATGATTTGCGAAGTGTTATGTATTCCTCGTCTACAATTCAAATGAATGTAAATGTGACGCTTCCTTGCTAGGAAATAGCGTCTGCAGATGTCTAGGTATCGTATCGATAGAGTTCTAATGCTTCTTAAAACGCGATATCGCATCTCATTTCTATGTTTCATGGTAAGATATAATATGATTTGCGAAGTGTTATATATTCCTCGTCTACACATCAAATGAATGTGAATGCGACACTTCCTCGCTAGGAAATAGCGCTTGCAGATGTCTACGTATCATAGCAATAGTGTTCTTATGATTCTTAAAACGCGATATCGTATCTCATTTCTATGTTTAATGGTAAGATATAATATGATCTGCGAAGTGTCATGTATTCCTCGTCTACGATTCAAATGAACGTAAATGCGACACTTCCTTGCAAGGAAATAGCGTTTGCAGATGTCTACGTATCGCAGCAATGGAGTTCTTATGATACTTAAAACGCGATATCACGTCTCATTTCTATGTTTCATGGTAACATATAATATGATTTGCGAAGTGTTATGTATTCCTCGTCTACGATTCAAATGAACGTAAATGCGACACTTCCTTGCTGGGAAATAGCGTCTGCAGATGCCTAGCTATCGTAGCGATAGAGTTCTAATGCTTCTTAAAACGCGATATCGCATCTCATTTCTATGTTTCATGGTAAGATATAATATGATTTGCGAAGTGTCATGTATTCCTCGTCTACGATTCAATTGAACGTAAATGCGACACTTCCTTGCAAGGAAATAGCGTTTGCAGATGTCTACGTATCGTAGGAATGGAGTTCTTATGATACTTAAAACGCGATATCGCGTCTCATTTCTATGTTTCATGGTAAGATATAATATGATTTGCGAAGTGTCATGTATTCCTCGTCTGCACTTCAAATGAATGTAAATGCGACACTTCCTTGCTGGGAACTAGCGTTTGCAGATGTCTAGGTATCGTAGCAATAGTGTTAAAATGCTTCTTAAAACGAGATATTGCATCTCATATATAAGTTTCATGATAAGATATAATATTCATTGCGAAGTGTTAGGCATTCCTCGTATACGATTCAAATGATTGTAAATGCGACACTTCCTTGCAAGGAAATAGCGTTTCCAGTTGTCTACGTATCGTAGCAATAGAATTCTTATGATTCTTAAAACGCGATATCGCATCTCATTTCTATGTTTCATGGTATGATATAATATGATTTGCGAAGTGTTATGTATTCCTCGGCTACACTTCAAATGAATGTGAATGCGATACTTCCTCGCTAGGAAATAGCGTTTGCAGATATCTAGGTATCGTAGTAATAGAGTTCTTATGATTCTTAAAACGCGATATCGCATCCCATTTCTATGGTTTATGGTAAGATATAATATGATTTGCGAAGTGTCATGTATTCCTCGTCTACACTTCATATGAATGTAAAAGCGACACTTCCTTGCAAGGAAATAGCGTTTGCAAATGTCTACCTAACGTAGCAATAGAGTTCTTATGATTCTTAAAACGCGATATCGCAACTCATTTCTATGTTTCATGGTAAGATATAATATGATTTGCGAAGTGTTATGTATTCCTCGTCTACACTTCAAATGAGTGTGAATGCGACACTTCCTCGCTAGGAAATAGCGTTTGCAGATGTCTACGTATCGTAGCAATAGTGTTCTTATGATTCTTAAAACGCGATATCCTATCTCATTTCTATGTTTCATGGTAAGATATAATATGATTTGCGAAGTGTCATGTATTCCTCGTCTACACTTCAAATGAATGTAAATGCGACACTTCCTAGCAAGGAAATAGCGTTTGCAGATGTCTACGTATCGTAGCAATAGATTTCTAATGCTTCTCAAAACGCGATATCGCATCTCAATTCTATGTTTCATGGTAAGATATAATATGATTTGTGAAGTGTCATGTATTCCTCGTCTACACTTCAAATGAATGTGAATGCGACACTTCCTCGCTAGGAAATAGCGTTTGCAGATGTCTACGTATCGTAGCAATAGATTTCTAATGCTTCTTAAAACGCGATATCGCATCTCATTTCTATGGTTCATGGTAAGATATAATATGATTTGCGAAGTGTTATGTATTCCTCGTCTACACTTCAAATGAATGTGAATGCGACACTTCCTCGCTAGGAAATAGCGTTTGCAGATGTCTACGAATCGTAGCAATAGTGTTCTTATGATTCTTAAAACGCGATATCCTATCTCATTTCTATGTTTCATGGTAAGATATAATATGATTTGCGAAGTGTTATGTATTCCTCGTCTACAATTCAAATGAATGTAAATGCGACACTTCCTTGCTAGGAAATAGCGTCTGCAGATGTCTAGGTATCGTAGCGATAGAGTTCTAATGCTTCTTAAAACGCGATATCGCATCTGATTTCTATGTTTCATGGTAAGATATAATATGATTTGCGAAGTGTTATGTATTCCTCGTCTACACTTCAAATGAATGTGAATGCGACACTTCCTCGCTAGGAAATAGCGTTTGCAGATGTCTACGAATCGTAGCAATAGTGTTCTTATGATTCTTAAAACGCGATATCCTATCTCATTTCTATGTTTCATGGTAAGATATAATATGATTTGCGAAGTGTTATGTATTCCTCGTCTACAATTCAAATGAATGTAAATGCGACACTTCCTTGCTAGGAAATAGCGTCTGCAGATGTCTAGGTATCGTAGCGATAGAGTTCTAATGCTTCTTAAAACGCGATATCGCATCTCATTTCTATGTTTCATGGTAAGATATAATATGATTTGCGAAGTGTTATGTATTCCTCGTCTACACTTCAAATGAATGTTAATGCGACACTTCCTTGCGAGGAAATAGCGTTTGCAGATGTCTACGTATCGTAGCAATGGAGTTCTTATGATACTTAAAACGCGATATCGCATCTCATTTCCATGTTTCATGGTAAGATATAATATGATTTGCGAAGTGTCACGTATTCCTCGTCTACACTTCAAATGAATGTAAATGCGACACTTCCTTGCTGGGAAATAGCGTTTGCAGATGTCTAGGTATCGCAGCAATAGAGTTCAAATGCTTCTTAAAACGAGATATTGCATCTCATATCTATGTTTCATGATAAGATATAATACTCATTGGGAAGTGTTATGCATTCCTCGTATACGATTCAAATGATTGTAAATGCGACACTTCCTTGCAAGGAAATAGCGTTTGCAGTTGTCTACGTATCGTAGCAATAGAATTCCTATGATTCTTAAAACGCGATATCGCATCTGATTTCTATGTTTCATGGTAAGATATAATATGATTTGCGAAGTGTTATGTATTCCTCGTCTACACTTCAAATGAATGTGAATGCGACACTTCCTCGCTAGGAAATAGCGTTTGCAGATGTCTACGAATCGTAGCAATAGTGTTCTTATGATTCTTAAAACGCGATATCCTATCTCATTTCTATGTTTCATGGTAAGATATAATATGATTTGCGAAGTGTTATGTATTCCTCGTCTACAATTCAAATGAATGTAAATGCGACACTTCCTTGCTAGGAAATAGCGTCTGCAGATGTCTAGGTATCGTAGCGATAGAGTTCTAATGCTTCTTAAAACGCGATATTGCATCTGATTTCTATGTTTCATGGTAAGATATAATATGAATTGCGAAATGTTATGTATTCCTCGTCTACACTTCAAATGAATGTGAATGCGACACTTCCTCGCTAGGAAATAGCGTTTGCAGATGTCTACGAATCGTAGCAATAGTGTTCTTATGATTCTTAAAACGCGATATCCTATCTCATTTCTATGTCTCATGGTAAGATATAATATGATTTGCGAAGTGTTATGTATTCCTCGTCTACAATTCAAATGAATGTAAATGCGACACTTCCTTGCTAGGAAATAGCGTCTGCAGATGTCTAGGTATCGTAGCGATAGAGTTCTAATGCTTCTTAAAACGCGATATCGCATCTCATTTCTATGTTTCATGGTAAGATATAATATGATTTGCGAAGTGTTATGTATTCCTCGTCTACACTTCAAATGAATGTTAATGCGACACTTCCTTGCGAGGAAAGAGCGTTTGCAGATGTCTACGTATCGTAGCAATAGAGTTCTTATGATTCTTAAAACCGCGATATCGCATCTCATTTCTATGTTTCATGGTAAGATATAAAATGATGTGCGAAGTGTTATGTACTCCTCGTCTACACTTCAAATGAATGTAAATGCGACACTTCCTTGAAAGGAAATAGCGCCTGCAGATGTCCAGGTATCGTAGCGATAGTGTTCTAATGCTTCTTAAAACGCGATATCGCATCTCATTTCTATGTTTCATGGTAAGATATAATATGATTTGCGAAGTGTTATGTATTCCTCGTCTACACTTCATATGAATGTAAATGCGACACTTCCTTGCAAAGAAATAGCGTTTGCAGATGTCTACGTATCGTAGCAATAGATATCTAATGCTTCTTAAAATGCGATATCGCATCTCATTTCTATGGTTTATGGTAAGATGTAATATGATTTGCGAAGTGTCATGTATTCCTCGTCTACACTTCATATGAATGTAAAAGCGACACTTCCTTGCAAAGAAATAGCGTTTGCAAATGTCTACCTATCGTAGCAATAGAGTTCTAATGCTTCTTAAAACGCGATATCGCATCTCATTTCTATGTTTCATGGTAAGATATAATATGATTTGCGAAGTGTTATGTATTCCTCGTCTATACTTCAAATGAATGTAAATGCGACACTTCCTTGCAAGGAAATAGCGTTTGCAAATGTCTACCTATCGTAGCAATAGAGTTCTTGTGATTCTTAAAACGCGATATCGCATCTCATTTCCATGTTTCATGGTAAGATATAATATGATTTGCGGAGTGTCATGTATTCCTCGTCTACACTTCAAATGAATGTAAATGCGACACTTCCTTGCTGGGAAATAGCGTCTGCAGATGCCTAGGTATCGTAGCGATAGAGTTCTAATGCTTCTTAAAACGCGATATCGCATCTCATTTCTATGTTTCATGGTAAGATATAATATGATTTGCGAAGTGTTATGTAGTCCTCGTCTACAATTCAAATGAATGTAAATGTGACGCTTCCTTGCTAGGAAATAGCGTCTGCAGATGTCTAGGTATCGTATCGATAGAGTTCTAATGCTTCTTAAAACGCGATATCGCATCTCATTTCTATGTTTCATGGTAAGATATAATATGATTTGCGAAGTGTTATATATTCCTCGTCTACACTTCAAATGAATGTGAATGCGACACTTCCTCGCTAGGAAATAGCGCTTGCAGATGTCTACGTATCATAGCAATAGTGTTCTTATGATTCTTAAAACGCGATATCGTATCTCATTTCTATGTTTAATGGTATGATATAATATGATCTGCGAAGTGTCATGTATTCCTCGTCTACGATTCAAATGAACGTAAATGCGACACTTCCTTGCAAGGAAAGAGCGTTTGCAGATGTCTACGTATCGTAGCAATAGAGTTCTTATGATTCTTAAAACCGCGATATCGCATCCCATTTCTATGTTTCATGGTAAGATATAAAATGATATGCGAAGTGTTATGTACTCCTCGTCTACACTTCAAATGAATGTAAATGCGACACTTCCTTGAAAGGAAATAGCGTCTGCAGATGTCCAGGTATCGTAGCGATAGTGTTCTAATGCTTCTTAAAACGCGATATCGCATCTCATTTCTATGTTTCATGGTAAGATATAATATGATTTGCGAAGTGTTATGTATTCCTCGTCTACACTTCATATGAATGTAAATGCGACACTTCCTTGCAAAGAAATAGCGTTTGCAGATGTCTACGTATCGTAGCAATAGATATCTAATGCTTCTTAAAATGCGATATCGCATCTCATTTCTATGGTTTATGGTAAGATGTAATATGATTTGCGAAGTGTCATGTATTCCTCGTCTACACTTCATATGAATGTAAAAGCGACACTTCCTTGCAAGGAAATAGCGTTTGCAAATGTCTACCTATCGTAGCAATAGAGTTCTTATGAATCTTAAAACGCGATATCGCAACTCATTTCTATGTTTCATGGTAAGATATAATATGATTTGCGAAGTGTCATGTATTCCCCGTCTACACTTCAAATGAATGTAAATGCGACACTTCCTTGCAAGGAAATAGCGTTTGCAGATGTCTACGTATCGTAGCAATGGAGTTCTTATGATACTTAAAACGCGATATCGCATCTCATTTCCATGTTTCATGGTAAGATATAATATGATTTGCGAAGTGTAACGTATTCCTCGTCTACACTTCAAATGAATGTAAATGCGACACTTCCTTGCTGGGAAATAGCGTCTGCAGATGCCTAGGTATCGTAGCGATAGAGTTCTAATGCTTCTTAAAACGCGATATCGCATCTCATTTCTATGTTTCATGGTAAGATATAATATGATTTGCGAAGTGTTATGTATTCCTCGTCTACACTTCAAATGAATGTGAATGCGACACTTCCTCGCTAGGAAAGAGCGTTTGCAGATGTCTAGGTATCGTAGTAATAGAGTTCAAATGCTTCTTAAAACGAGATATTGCATCTCATATCTATGTCTCATGATAAGATATAATATTCATTGCGAAGTGTTATGCATTCCTCGTATACGATTCAAATGAATGTAAATGCGACACTTCCTTGCTAGGAAATAGCGTCTGCAGATGTCTAGGTATCGTAACAATAGAGTTCAAATGCTTCTTAAAACTAGATATTGCATCTCATATCTATGTTTCATGATAAGATATAATATTCATTGCGAAGTGTAATGCATTCCTCGTATACGATTCAAATGAATGTAAATGCGACACTACCTTGCAAGGAAATAGCGTTTGCGGTTGTCTACGTATCGAAGCAATAGAGTTCTTATGATTCTTAAAACGCGATATCGCAGCCCATTTCTATGTTTCATGGTAAGATATATTATGATTTGCGAAGTGTTATGTATTCCTCGTCTACACTTCAAATGAATGTGAATGCTACACTTCCTCGCTAGGAAATAGCGTTTGCAGATGTATACGTATCGTAGCAATAGAGTTCTTATGATTCTTAAAACGCGATATCGCATCTCATTTCTATGTTTTATGGTAAGATATAATATGATTTGCGAAGTGTTATGTATTCCTCGTCTACACTTCAAAGGAATGTAAATGCGACACTTCCTTGCAAAGAAATAGCGTTTGCAGATGTCTACGTATCGTAGCAATAGATTTCTAATGCTTCTTAAAACGCGATATCGCATCTCATTTCTACGTTTCATGGTAAGATATAATATAATTTGCGAAGTGTCATGTATTCCTCGTCTACACTTCAAACGAATGTAAATGCGATACTTCCTTGCAATTAAATAGCGTTTGCAGATGTCTACGTATCGAAGCTATAGTGTTCAAATGCTTCTTAAAACGAGATATTGCACCTCATATCTATGTTTCATGATAAGATATAATATTCATTGCGAAGTGTTATGCATTCCTTGTCTACGATTCAAATGAGTGTAAATGCGACACTTCCTTGCAAGGAAATAGCGTTTGCAGATGTCTACGTATCGTAGCAATAGAGCTCTTATGATTCTTAAAATGCGATATCGAATCTCATTTCTATGTTTCATGGCAAGAAATAATGTGATTTGCGAAGTGTTATGCATTCCTCGTCTACGATTCAAATGAATGTAAATGCGACACTTCCTTGCAAGGAAAAAGCGTTTGCAGATGTCTAAGTATCGTAGCGATAAAGTTCTAATGCTGCCTAAAACGCGATATCGCATCTCATTTCTATGTATCATGGTAAGATATAATATGATTTGTGAATTGTTATTTATTCCTCGTCTACACTTCAAATGAATGTAAGGGCGACACTTCCTTGCAAGGAAATAGCGTTTGCAGATGTCTACCTGTCGTAGCAATAGAGTTCTAATGCTTCTTAAAACGCGATATTGCATCTCATTTCTATGTTTCATGGTAAGATATAATATGATTTGCGAAGTGTTATGTATTTCTCGTCTACACTTCAAATGAATGTAAATGCGACACTTCCATGCAAGGAAATAGCGTTTGCAGATTTCTACGTATCGTAGCAATAGATTTCTAATGCTTCTTAAAACGCGATATCGCATCTCATTTCTATGTTTCATGGTAAGATATAATATGATTTGCGAAGTGTTATGAATTCCTCGTCTACACTTCAAATGAATGTAAATGCGACACTTCCTTGCAAAGAAATAGCGTTTGCAGATGTCTACGTATCGTAGCAATAGATTACTAATGCTACTTAAAACGCGATATCGCATCTCATTTCTATGTTTCATGGTAAGATATAATATGATTGGCGAACTCTTATGTATTCCTCGTCTACACTTCAAATGAATGTAAATGCGACACTTCTTTGCTAGGAAATAGCGTCTGCAGATGTCTAGGTATCGCAGCAATAGAGTTCAAATGCTTCTTAAAACGAGATATTGCATCTCATATCTATGTCTCATGATAAGATATAATATTCATTGCGAAGTGTTATGCATTCCTCGTATTCGATTCAAATGAATGTAAATGCGACACTTCCTTGCAAGGAAATAGCGTTTGCAGATGTCTACGCATCGTAGCAATAGAGTTCTTATGATTCTTAAAACGCAATACCGCATCTCATTTCTATGTTTCATGGTAAGATATAATATGATTTGCGAAGTGTCATGTATTCCTCGTCTACACTTCAAATGAATGTAAATGCGTCACGTCTTTGCTAGGAAATAGCATCTGCAGATGTCTAGGTATCGTAGCAATAGAGTTCAAATGCTTCTTAGAACGAGATATTGCATCTCATATCTATGTTTCATGATAAGATATAATATTCATTGCGAAGTGTTATGCATTCCTCGTATACGATTCAAATGAATGTAAATGCGACACTTCCATGCAAGGAAATAGCGTTTGCAGATTTCTACGTATCGTAGCAATAGGTTTCTAATGCTTCTTAAAACGCGATATCGCATCTCATTTCAATGTTTCATGGTAAGATATAATATGATTTGCGAAGTGCTATGTATTCCTCGTCTACACTTCAAATGAATGTAAATGCGACACTTCCTTGCAAGAAAATAGCGTTTGCAGATGTCTACCTATCGTAGCAATAGGGTTCTAATGCTTCATAAAACGCGATATCGCATCTCATTTCTTTGTTTCATGGTAAGATATAATATGATTTGCGAAGTGTTTTGTATTCCTCGTCTACACTTCAAATGAATGTAAATGCGACACTTCGTTGCAAAGAAATAGCGTTTGCAGATGTCTACGTATCGTAGCAATAGATTTCTAATGCTTCTTAAAACGCGATAATGCATCACATTTCTATGTTTCATGGTAAGATATAATATGATTTGCGAAGTGTCATGTATTCCTCGTCTACACTTCAAATGAATGTAAATGCGTCACTTCTTTGCTAGGAAATAGCGTCTGCAGATATCTAGGTATCGTAGCAATAGAGTTCAAATGCTTCTTAAAACGAGATATTGCATCTCATATCCATGTTTCATGATAAGATATAATATTCATTGCGAAGTGTTATGCATTCCTCGTATACGATTCAAATGAATGCAAATGCGACACTTCCTTGCAAGGAAATAGCGTTTGCAGATGTCTACGTATCGTAGCAATGGAGTTCTTATGATACTTAAAACCCGATATCGTATCTCATTTCTATGTTTTATGGTAAGATATAATATGATTTGCGAAGTGTCATGTATTCCTCGTCTACACTTCAAATGAATGTAAATGCGTCACGTCTTTGCTAGGAAATAGCATCTGCAGATGTCTAGGTATCGTAGCAATAGAGTTCAAATGCTTCTTAAAACGAGATATTGCATCTCATATCTATGTTTCATGATAAGATATAATATTCATTGCGAAGTGTTATGCATTCCTCGTATACGATTCAAATGAATGTAAATGCGACACTTCCATGCAAGGAAATAGCGTTTGCAGATTTCTACGTATCGTAGCAATAGGTTTCTAATGCTTCTTAAAACGCGATATCGCATCTCATTTCAATGTTTCATGGTAAGATATAATATGATTTGCGAAGTGCTATGTATTCCTCGTCTACACTTCAAATGAATGTAAATGCGACACTTCCTTGCAAGAAAATAGCGTTTGCAGATGTCTACCTATCGTAGCAATAGGGTTCTAATGCTTCATAAAACGCGATATCGCATCTCATTTCTTTGTTTCATGGTAAGATATAATATGATTTGCGAAGTGTTTTGTATTCCTCGTCTACACTTCAAATGAATGTAAATGCGACACTTCGTTGCAAAGAAATAGCGTTTGCAGATGTCTACGTATCGTAGCAATAGATTTCTAATGCTTCTTAAAACGCGATAATGCATCTCATTTCTATGTTTCATGGTAAGATATAATATGATTTGCGAAGTGTCATGTATTCCTCGTCTACACTTCAAATGAATGTAAATGCGTCACTTCTTTGCTAGGAAATAGCGTCTGCAGATATCTAGGTATCGTAGCAATAGAGTTCAAATGCTTCTTAAAACGAGATATTGCATCTCATATCCATGTTTCATGATAAGATATAATATTCATTGCGAAGTGTTATGCATTCCTCGTATACGATTCAAATGAATGCAAATGCGACACTTCCTTGCAAGGAAATAGCGTTTGCAGATGTCTACGTATCGTAGCAATGGAGTTCTTATGATACTTAAAACCCGATATCGTATCTCATTTCTATGTTTTATGGTAAGATATAATATGATTTGCGAAGTGTCATGTATTTCTCGTCTACACTTCAAATGAATGTAAATGCGACACTTCCTTGCTAGGAAATAGCGTCTGCAGATGTCTAGGTATCGTAGTAATAGAGTTGAAATGCTTCTTAAAACTAGTTATTGCATCTCATATCTATGTTTCCTGGTAAGATATAATACTCATTGCGAAGTGTTATGCATTCCTCGTATACGATTCAAATGAATGTAAATGCGACACTTCCTTGCTAGGAAATAGCGTCTGCAGATGTTTAGGTATCGTAGCAATAGAGTTCAAATGCTTCTTAAAACTAGATATTGCATTACATATCTATGTTTCATGATAAGATATAATATTCATTGCGAAGTGTTATGCATTCCTCGTATACGATTCAAATGAATGTAAATGCGACACTTCCTTGCAAAGAAATAGCGTTTGCAGATGTCTGCGTATCGTAGCAATAGATTTCTAATGCTTCTTAAAATGCGATATCGCATCCCATTTCTATGTTTCATGGTAAGATATAATATGATTTGCGAAGTGTCATGTATTCCTCGTCTACACTTCAAACGAATGTAAATGCGATACTTCCTTGCAATTAAATAGAGTTTGCAGATGTCTACGTATCGAAGCAATAGTGTTCAAATGCTTCTTAAAACGAGATATTGCATCTCATATCTATGTTTCATGATAAGATATAATATTCATTGCGAAGTGTTATGCATTCCTCGTATACGATTCAAATGAATGTAAATGCGACACTTCCTTGCAAAGAAATAGCGTTTGCAGATGTCTGCGTATCGTAGCAATAGATTTCTAATGCTTCTTAAAACGCGATATCGCATCTCATTTCTATGTTTCATGGTAAGATATAATATGATTTGCGAATTGTTATTTATTCCTCGTCTACACTTCAAATGAATGTAAAGGCGACACTTCCTTGCAAGGAAATAGCGTTTGCAGATGTCTACCTGTCGTAGCAATAGAGTTCTAATGCATCTTAAAACGCGATATCGCATCTCATTTCTATGTTTCATGGTAAGATATAATATGATTTGCGAAGTGTTATGTATTTCTCGTCTACACTTCAAATGAATGTAAATGCGACACTTCCATGCAAGGAAATAGCGTTTGCAGATTCCTACGTATCGTAGCAATAGATTTCTAATGCTTCTTAAAACGCGATATCGCATCTCATTTCTATGTTTCATGGTAAGATATAATATGATTTGCGAAGTGTTATGAATTCCTCGTCTACACTTCAAATGAATGTAAATGCGACACTTCCTTGCAAAGAAATAGCGTTTGCAGATGTCTACGTATCGTAGCAATAGATTACTAATGCTACTTAAAACGCGATATCGCATCTCATTTCTATGTTTCATGGTAAGATATAATATGATTGGCGAACTCTTATGTATTCCACGTCTACACTTCAAATGAATGTAAATGCGACACTTCTTTGCTAGGAAATAGCGTCTGCAGATGTCTAGGTATCGCAGCAATGGAGTTCGAATGCTTCTTAAAACGAGATATTGCATCTCATATCTATGTTTCATGATAAGATATAATATTCATTGCGAAGTGTTATGTATACCTCGTACACGATACAAGTGAATGTAAATGCGACACTTCCTTGCAAGGAAATAGCGTTTGCAGATGTCCACGCATCGTAGCAATAGTGTTCTTATGATTCTTAAAACGCAATACCGCATCTCATTTCTATGTTTCATGGTAAGATATAATATGATTTGCGAAGTTTTATGTATTTCTCGTCTACACTTCAAATGAATGTAAATGCGACACTTCCATGCAAGGAAATAGCGTTCGCAGATTTCTACGTATCGTAGCAATAGATTTCTAATGCTTCTTAAAACGCGATATCGCATCTCATTTCTATGTTTCATGGTAAGATATAATATGATTTGCGAAGTGTCATGTATTCCTCGTCTACACTTCAAATGAATATAAATGCGACACTTCTTTGCTAGGAAATAGCGACTGCAGATGTCTTGGTATCGTAGCAATAGAGTTCAAATGCTTCTTAAAACGAGATATTGCATCTCATATCTATGTTTCATAATAAGATATAATATTCATTGCGAAGTGTTATGCATTCCTCGCATACGATTCAAATGAATGTAAATGCGACACTTCCTTGCAAGGAAATAGCGTTTGCAGATGTCTACGCATCGTAGCAATAGAGTTCTTATGATTCTTAAAACGCAATACCGCATCTCATTTCTATGTTTCATGGTAAGATATAATATGATTTGCGAAGTGTCATGTATTCCTCGTCTACACTTCAAATGAATGTAGATGCGTCACTTCTTTGCTAGGAAATAGCGTCTGCAGATGTCTAGGTATCGTAGCAATAGAGTTCAAATGCTTCTTAAAACGAGATATTGCATCTCATATCTATGTTTCATGATAAGATATAATATTCATTGCGAAGTGTTATGCATTCCTCGTATACGATTCAAATGAATGTAAATGCGACACTTCCATGCAAGGAAATAGCGTTTGCAGATTTCTACGTATCGTAGTAATAGGTTTCTAATGCTTCTTAAAACGCGATATCGCATCTCATTTCTATGTTTCATGGTGAGATATAATATGATTTGCGAAGTGTTATGTATTCCTCGTCTACACTTCAAATGAATGTAAATGCGACACTTCCTTGCAAAGAAATAGCGTTTGCAGATGTCTACGTATCGTAGCAATAGATTACTAATGCTACTTAAAACGCGATATCGCATCTCATTTCTATGTTTCATGGTAAGATATAATGTGATTTGCGAAGTGTTATGTATTCCTCGTCTACATTTCAAATGAATGTAAATGCGACACTTCCTTGCAAGGAAATAGCGTTTGCAGATGTCTACCTATCGTAGCAATAGGGTTCTAATGCTTCTTAGAACGCGATATCGCATCTCATTTCTTTGTTTCATGGTAAGATATAATATGATTTGCGAAGTGTCATGTATTCCTCGCCTACACTTCAAATGAAAGTAAATGCGACACTTCCTTGCAAGGAAATAGCGTTTGCAGATGTCTACGTATCGTAGCAATGGAGTTCTTATGATTCTTAAAACGCGGTATCGATCTCAATTCTATGTTTCATGGTAAGATATAATATGATTTGCGAAGTGTTGTGGATTCCTCGTCTACACTTCAAATGAATGTAAATGCAACACTTCCTTGCAAAGAAATAGCGTTTGCAGATGTCTACGTATCGTAGAAATAGGTTTCTAATGCTTCTTAAAACGCGATATCGCATCTCTTTTCTATGTTTCATGGTAAGATATAATATGATTTGCGAAGTGTCATGTATTCCTCGTCTACACATCAAATGAATGTAAATGCGACACTTCCTTGCAAGGAAATAGCGTTTGCAGATGTCTACCTATCGTAGCAATAGGGTTCTGATGCTTCTTAAAACGCGATATCGCATCTCATTTCTATGTTTCATGGTAAGATATAATATGATTTGCGAAGTGTTATGTATTCCTCGTCTACACTTCAAATGAATGTAAATGCAACGCTTCCTTGCAAAGAAATAGCGTTTGCAGATGTCTACGTATCGTAGCAATAGAGTTCTTATGATTCTTAAAACGCGATATCGCATCTCATTTCTATGGTTCATGGTATGATATAATATGATTTGCGAAGTGTTATGTATTCCTCGTCTACACTTCAAAGGAATGTAAATGCGACACTTCCTTGCTAGGAAATAGCGTCTGCAGATGTCTAGGTATCGTAGCGATAGTGTTCTAATGCTTCTTAAAACGCGATATCGCATCTCATTTCAATGTTTCATGGTAAGATATAATTTGATTTGCGAAGTGTTATGTATTCCTCGTCTGCACTTCAAATGAATGTAAATGCGACACTTCCTTACTAGGAAATAGCGTCTGCAGATGTCTAGGTATCGTAGCAATAGAGTTCAAATGCTTCCTAAAACGAGATATTGCATATCATATCTATGTTTAATGATAAGATATAATATTCATTGCGAAGTGTTATGCATTCCTCGTCTACGATTCAAATGAATGTAAATGCGACACTTCCTTGCAAAGAAATAGCGTTTGCAGATGTCTACGTATCGTAGCAATAGATTACTAATGCTACTTAAAACGCGATATCGCATCTCATTTCTATGTTTCATGGTAAGATATAATATGATTTGCGAAGTGTTATGCATTCCTCGTATACGATTCAAATGAATGTAAATGCGACACTTCCTTGCAAGGAAATAGCGTTTGTAGATGTCTACGCATCGTAGCAATAGAGTTCTTATGATTCTTAAAACGCAATACCGCATCTCATTTCTTTGTTTCATGGTAAGATATAATATGATTGATGAAGTGTCATGTATTCCTCGTCTACACTTCAAATGAATGTAAATGCGACACTTCTATGCTAGGAAATAGCGTCTGCAGATGTCTAGGTATCGTAGCAATAGAGTTCAAATGCTTCTTAAAACGCGATATTGCATCTCATATCTATGTTTCATGATAAGATATAATATTCATTGCTAAGTGTTATGCATTCCTTGTATACGATTCAAATGAATGTAAATGCGACACTTCCTTGCAAGGAAATAGCGTTTGTAGATGTCTACGTATCGTAGCAATAGAGTTCTTATGATTCTTAAAACGCGATATCGATCTCAATTCTATGTTTCATGGTAAGATATAATATGATTTGCGAAGTGTTATGTATTCCTCGTCTACACTTCAAATGAATATAAATGCGACACTTCCTTGCAAGGAAATAGCGTTTGCAGATGTCTACGTTTCGTAGCAATAGATTTCTAATGCTTCTTAAAACGCGAAATCGCATCTCATTTCTATGTTTCATGGTAAGATATAATATGATTTGCGAAGTGTTATGTATTCCTCGACTACACTTCAAATGAATGCAAATGCGACACTTCCTTGCAAGGAAATAGCGTTTGCAGATGTCTACCTGTCGTAGCAATAGGGTTCTAATGCTTCTTAAAACGCGATATCGCATCTCATTTCTATGTTTCATGGTAGGATATGATATTCATTGCGAAGTGTTATGCATTCCTCGTATACGATTCAAATGAATGTAAATGCGACACTTCCTTGCAAGGAAACAGCGTTTGCAGATGTCTACGTATCGTAGCAATAGATTTCTAATGCTTCTTAAAACGCGATATCGCATCTCATTTCTATGTTCCATGGTAAGATATAATATGATTTGCGAAGTGTTATGTATTCCTCGTCTACACTTCAAATGGATGTAAATGCGACACTTCGCGCAAGGAAATAGCGTTTGCAGATGTCCACCTATCGCAGCAATAGGGTTCTAATGCTTCTTAAAACGCGATATCGCATCTAATTTCTATGTTTCATGGTAAGATATAATATGATTTGCGAAGTGTTATGTATTCCTCGTCTACACTTCAAATGAATGTAAATGCGACACTTCCTTGCAAGGAAATAGCGTTTGCAGATGTCTACGTATCGTAGCAATAGAGTTCTTATGATTCTTAAAATGCGATATCGCATCTCATTTCTATGGTTCATGGTAAGATATAATATGATTTGCGAAGTGTTATGTTTTCCTCGTCTACACTTCAAATGAATGTAAATGCGACACTTCGTCGCAAGGAAATAGCGTTTGCAGATGTCTACCTATCGTAGCAATAGGGTTCTAATGCTTCTTAAAACACGATATAGCATCTCATTTCTTTGTTTCTTGGTAAGATATAATATGATTTGCGAAGTGTTTTGTATTCCTCGTCTACACTTCAAATGAATGTAAATGCGACACTTCCTTCCAGAGAAATTGCGTTTGCAGATTTCTACGTATCGTAGCAATAGATTTCTAATGCTTCTTAAAACGCGATATAGCATCTCATTTCTATGTTTCATGGTAAGATATTATATGATTTGCGAAGTGTCATGTTTTCCTCGTCTACACTTCAAATGAATGTAAATGCGACACTTCCTTGCAAGGAAATAGCGTTTGCAGATGTCTACCTATCGTAGCAATAGGGTTCTGATGCTTCTTAAAACGCGATATCGCATCTCATTTCTATGTTTCATGGTAAGATATAATATGATTTGCGAAGTGTTATGTATTCCTCGTCTACACTTCAAATGAATGTAAATGCAACGCTTCCTTGCAAAGAAATAGCGTTTGCAGATGTCTACGTATCGTAGCAATAGAGTTCTTATGATTTTTAAAACGCGATATCGCATCTCATTTCTATGGTTCATGGTATGATATAATATGATTTGCGAAGTGTTATGTATTCCTCGTCTACACTTCAAATGAATGTAAATGCGACACTTCCTTGCTAGGAAATAGCGTCTGCAGATGTCTAGGTATCGTAGCGATAATGTTCTAATGCTTCTTAAAACGCGCTATCGCATCTCATTTCTATGTTTCATGGTAAGATATAATATGATTTGCGAAGTGTTATGTATTCCTCGTCTACACATCAAATGAATGTAAATGAAACCCTTCCTTGCAAAGAAATTGCGATTGCAGATGTCTACGTCTCGTAACAATAGTGTTCTTATGATTCTTAAAACGCGATATCGCAACTCATTTCTATAGTTCATGGTAAGATATAATATGATTTGCGAAGTGTTATGTATTCCTCGTCTACACATCAAATGAATGTAAATGAAACCCTTCCTTGCAAAGAAATTGCGATTGCAGATGTCTACGTCTCGTAGCGATAATGTTCTAATGCTTCTTAAAACGCGATATCGCATCTCATTTCAATGCTTCATGGTAAGATATAATTTGATTTGCGAAGTGTATTGTATTCCTCGTCTGCACTTCAAATGAATGTAAATGCGACACTTCCTTACTAGGAAATAGCGTCTGCTGATGTCTAGGTATCGTAGCAATAGAGTTCAAATGCTTCCTAAAACGAGATATTGCATCTCATATCTATGTTTAATGATAAGATATAATATTCATTGCGAAGTGTCATGTATTCCTCGTCTACACTTCAAATGAATGTAAATGCGACACTTCCTTGCAAGGAAATAGCGTTTGCAGATGTCTACCTATCGTAGCAATAGGGTTCTGATGCTTCTTAAAAGGCGATATCGCATCTCATTTCTATGTTTCATGGTAAGATATAATATGGTTTGCGAAGTGTTATGTATTCCTCGTCTACACTTCAAATGAATGTAAATGCAACGCTTCCTTGCAAAGAAATAGCGTTTGCAGATGTCTACGTATCGTAGCAATAGAGTTCTTATGATTCTTAAAACGCGATATCGCATCTCATTTCTATGGTTCATGGTATGATATAATATGATTTGCGAAGTGTTATGTATTCCTCGTCTACACTTCAAATGAATGTAAATGCGACACTTCCTTGCTAGGAAATAGCGTCTGCAGATGTCTAGGTATCGTAGCGACAGTGTTCTAATACTTCTTAAAACGCGATATCGCATCTCATTTCAATGTTTCATGGTGAGATATAATTTGATTTGCGAAGTGTTATGTATTCCTCGTCTGCACTTCAAATGAATGTAAATGCGACACTTCCTTACTAGGAAATAGCGTCTGCAGATGTCTAGGTATCGTAGCAATAGAGTTCAAATGCTTCCTAAAACGAGATATTGCATCTCATATCTATGTTTAATGATAAGATATAATATTCATTGCGAAGTGTTATGCATTCCTCGTCTACGATTCAAATGAATGTAAATGCGACACTTCCTTGCAAGGAAATAGCGTTTGCAGATGTCTACGTATCGTAGCAATAGAGTTCTTATGATTCTTAAAACGCGATACCGCATCTCATTTCTATGTTTCATGGTAAGATGTAATATGATTTGCGAAGTGTTTCGGTATTCCTCGTCTACACTTCAAATGAATGTAAATACGACACTTCATTGCTAGGAAATAGCGTCTGCAGATGTCTAGGTATCGTAGCAATGGAGTTCTTATGATTCTTAAAACGCGATATCGCAACTCATTTCTGTGGTTCATGGTAAGATATAATATGATTTGCGAAGTGTTATGTATTCCTCGTCTACACTTCAAATGAAAGTAAATGCGACACTTCCTTGCAAGAAAATAGCGTTTGCAGATGTCTACGTATCGTAGCAATGGAGTTCTTATGATTCTTAAAACGCGGTATCGATCTCAATTCTATTTTTCATGGTAAGATATAATATGATTAGCGAAGTGTTGTGGATTCCTCGTCTACACTTCAAATGAATGTAAATGCAACACTTCCTTGCAAAGAAATAGCGTTTGCAGATGTCAACGTATCGTAGCAATGGAGTTCTTATGATTCTTAAAACGCGGTATCGATCTCAATTCTATGTTTCATGGTAAGATATAATATGATTTGCGAAGTGTTGTGGATTCCTCGTCTACACTTCAAATAAATGTAAATGCAACACTTCCTTGCAAAGAAATAGCGTTTGCAGATGTCTACGTATCGTAGAAATAGGTTTCTAATGCTTCTTAAAACGCGATATCGCATCTCTTTTCTATGTTTCATGGTAAGATATAATATGATTTGCGAAGTGTCATGTATTCCTCATCTACACTTGAAATGAATGTAAATGCGACACTTCCTTGCAAGGAAATAGCGTTTGCAGATGTCTACCTATCGTAGCAATAGGTTTCTAATGCTTCTTAAAACGCGATATCGCATCTCTTTTCTATGTTTCATGGTAAGATATAATATGATTTGCGAAGTGTCATGTATTCCTCGTCTACACTTCAAATGAACGTAAATGCGACATTTCCTTGCAAGGAAATAGCGTTTGCAGATGTCTACCTATCGTAGCAATAGGGTTCTGATGCTTCTTAAAACGCGATATCGCATATCATTTCTATGTTTCATGGTAAGATATAATATGATTTGCGAAGTGTTATGTATTCCTCGTCTACACTTCAAATGAATGTAAATGCGACACTTCCTTGCAAGGAAATAGCGTCTGCAGATGTCTAGGTATCGTAGCGATAGTGTTCTAATGCTTCTTAAAACGCGATATCGCATCTCATTTCAATGTTTCATGGTAAGATATAATTTAATTTGCGAAGTGTTATGTATTCCTCGTCTGCACTTCAAATGAATGTAAATGCGACACTTCCTTACTAGGAAATAGCGTCTGCAGATGTCTAGGTATCGTAGCAATAGAGTTCAAATGCTTCCTAAAACGAGATATTGCATCTCATATCTATGTTTAATGATAAGATATAATATTCATTGCGAAGTGTTATGCATTCCTCGTCTACGATTCAAATGAATGTAAATGCGACAGTTCCTTGCAAGGAAATAGCGTCTGCAGATGTCTAGGTATCGTAGCGATAGTGTTCTAATGCTTCTTAAAACGCGATATCGCATCTCATTTCTATGTTTCATGGTAAGATATAATATGATTCGCGAAGTGTTATGTATTCCTCGTCTACGATTCAAATGAATGTAAATGCGACACTTCCTTGCAAAGAAATAGCGTTTGCAGATATTTACCTATCGTAGCAATAGGGTTCTAATGCTTCTTAAAACGCGATATCGCATCTCATTTCTATGTTTCATGGTAAGATATAATATGATTTGCGAAGTGTTATGTATTCCTCGTCTACACATCAAATGAATGTAAATGAAACCCTTCCTTGCAAAGAAATTGCGATTGCAGATGTCTACGTCTCGTAGCAATAGAGTTCTTATGATTCTTAAAACGCGATATCGCAACTCATTTCTATAGTTCATGGTAAGATATAATATGATTTGCGAAGTGTTATGTATTCCTCGTCTACACTTCAAATGAAGGTAAATGCGACACTTCCTTGAAAGGAAATAGCGTTTGCAGATGTCTACGTATCGTAGCAATGGAGTTCTTATGATTCTTAAAACGCGGTATCGATCTCAATTCTATGTTTCATGCTAAGATATAATATGATTTGCGAAGTGTTATGTATTCCTCGTCTACACTTCAAATGAATGTAAATGCGACACTTCCTTACTAGGAAATAGCGTCTGCTGATGTCTAGGTATCGTAGCAATAGAGTTCAAATGCTTCCTAAAACGAGATATTGCATCTCATATCTATGTTTAATGATAAGATATAATATTCATTGCGAAGTGTCATGTATTCCTCGTCTACACTTCAAATGAATGTAAATGCGACACTTCCTTGCAAGGAAATAGCGTTTGCAGATGTCTACCTATCGTAGCAATAGGGTTCTGATGCTTCTTAAAAGGCGATATCGCA
This sequence comes from Xylocopa sonorina, assembly GCF_050948175.1. Lineage (NCBI taxonomy): Eukaryota > Metazoa > Arthropoda > Insecta > Hymenoptera > Apidae > Xylocopa > Xylocopa sonorina. Next base: position 367,220 of record NW_027490182.1, on the reverse strand, counting down.
TCTCATTTCTATGTTTCATGGTAAGATATAATATGGTTTGCGAAGTGTTATGTATTCCTCGTCTACACTTCAAATGAATGTAAATGCAACGCTTCCTTGCAAAGAAATAGCGTTTGCAGATGTCTACGTATCGTAGCAATAGAGTTCTTATGATTCTTAAAACGCGATATCGCATCTCATTTCTATGGTTCATGGTATGATATAATATGATTTGCGAAGTGTTATGTATTCCTCGTCTACACTTCAAATGAATGTAAATGCGACACTTCCTTGCTAGGAAATAGCGTCTGCAGATGTCTAGGTATCGTAGCGACAGTGTTCTAATACTTCTTAAAACGCGATATCGCATCTCATTTCAATGTTTCATGGTGAGATATAATTTGATTTGCGAAGTGTTATGTATTCCTCGTCTGCACTTCAAATGAATGTAAATGCGACACTTCCTTACTAGGAAATAGCGTCTGCAGATGTCTAGGTATCGTAGCAATAGAGTTCAAATGCTTCCTAAAACGAGATATTGCATCTCATATCTATGTTTAATGATAAGATATAATATTCATTGCGAAGTGTTATGCATTCCTCGTCTACGATTCAAATGAATGTAAATGCGACACTTCCTTGCAAGGAAATAGCGTTTGCAGATGTCTACGTATCGTAGCAATAGAGTTCTTATGATTCTTAAAACGCGATACCGCATCTCATTTCTATGTTTCATGGTAAGATGTAATATGATTTGCGAAGTGTTTCGGTATTCCTCGTCTACACTTCAAATGAATGTAAATACGACACTTCATTGCTAGGAAATAGCGTCTGCAGATGTCTAGGTATCGTAGCAATGGAGTTCTTATGATTCTTAAAACGCGCTATCGCAACTCATTTCTGTGGTTCATGGTAAGATATAATATGATTTGCGAAGTGTTATGTATTCCTCGTCTACACTTCAAATGAAAGTAAATGCGACACTTCCTTGCAAGGAAATAGCGTTTGCAGATGTCTACGTATCGTAGCAATGGAGTTCTTATGATTCTTAAAACGCGGTATCGATCTCAATTCTATTTTTCATGGTAAGATATAATATGATTAGCGAAGTGTTGTGGATTCCTCGTCTACACTTCAAATGAATGTAAATGCAACACTTCCTTGCAAAGAAATAGCGTTTGCAGATGTCAACGTATCGTAGCAATGGAGTTCTTATGATTCTTAAAACGCGGTATCGATCTCAATTCTATGTTTCATGGTAAGATATAATATGATTTGCGAAGTGTTGTGGATTCCTCGTCTACACTTCAAATAAATGTAAATGCAACACTTCCTTGCAAAGAAATAGCGTTTGCAGATGTCTACGTATCGTAGAAATAGGTTTCTAATGCTTCTTAAAACGCGATATCGCATCTCTTTTCTATGTTTCATGGTAAGATATAATATGATTTGCGAAGTGTCATGTATTCCTCATCTACACTTGAAATGAATGTAAATGCGACACTTCCTTGCAAGGAAATAGCGTTTGCAGATGTCTACCTATCGTAGCAATAGGTTTCTAATGCTTCTTAAAACGCGATATCGCATCTCTTTTCTATGTTTCATGGTAAGATATAATATGATTTGCGAAGTGTCATGTATTCCTCGTCTACACTTCAAATGAACGTAAATGCGACATTTCCTTGCAAGGAAATAGCGTTTGCAGATGTCTACCTATCGTAGCAATAGGGTTCTGATGCTTCTTAAAACGCGATATCGCATATCATTTCTATGTTTCATGGTAAGATATAATATGATTTGCGAAGTGTTATGTATTCCTCGTCTACACTTCAAATGAATGTAAATGCGACACTTCCTTGCAAGGAAATAGCGTCTGCAGATGTCTAGGTATCGTAGCGATAGTGTTCTAATGCTTCTTAAAACGCGATATCGCATCTCATTTCAATGTTTCATGGTAAGATATAATTTAATTTGCGAAGTGTTATGTATTCCTCGTCTGCACTTCAAATGAATGTAAATGCGACACTTCCTTACTAGGAAATAGCGTCTGCAGATGTCTAGGTATCGTAGCAATAGAGTTCAAATGCTTCCTAAAACGAGATATTGCATCTCATATCTATGTTTAATGATAAGATATAATATTCATTGCGAAGTGTTATGCATTCCTCGTCTACGATTCAAATGAATGTAAATGCGACAGTTCCTTGCAAGGAAATAGCGTCTGCAGATGTCTAGGTATCGTAGCGATAGTGTTCTAATGCTTCTTAAAACGCGATATCGCATCTCATTTCTATGTTTCATGGTAAGATATAATATGATTCGCGAAGTGTTATGTATTCCTCGTCTACGATTCAAATGAATGTAAATGCGACACTTCCTTGCAAAGAAATAGCGTTTGCAGATATTTACCTATCGTAGCAATAGGGTTCTAATGCTTCTTAAAACGCGATATCGCATCTCATTTCTATGTTTCATGGTAAGATATAATATGATTTGCGAAGTGTTATGTATTCCTCGTCTACACATCAAATGAATGTAAATGAAACCCTTCCTTGCAAAGAAATTGCGATTGCAGATGTCTACGTCTCGTAGCAATAGAGTTCTTATGATTCTTAAAACGCGATATCGCAACTCATTTCTATAGTTCATGGTAAGATATAATATGATTTGCGAAGTGTTATGTATTCCTCGTCTACACTTCAAATGAAGGTAAATGCGACACTTCCTTGAAAGGAAATAGCGTTTGCAGATGTCTACGTATCGTAGCAATGGAGTTCTTATGATTCTTAAAACGCGGTATCGATCTCAATTCTATGTTTCATGCTAAGATATAATATGATTTGCGAAGTGTTATGTATTCCTCGTCTACACTTCAAATGAATGTAAATGCGACACTTCCTTGCAAGGAAATAGCGTTTCCAGATGTCTACGTATCGTAGCAACAGATTTCTAATGCTTCTTAAAACGCGATATCGCATCTCATTTCTATGTTTCATGGTAAGATATAATATGATTTACGAAGTGTTATGTATTCCTCGTCTACACTTCAAATGAATGTAAATGCGACACTTCCTTGCAAGGAAATAGCGTTTGCAGATATCTACCTATCGTAGCAATAGGGTTCTAATGCTTCTTAAAAGGCGATATCGCATCTCATTTCTATGTTTCATGGTAAGATATAATATGATTTGCGAAGTGTTATGTATTCCTCGTCTACGCTTCAAATGAATGTAAATGCGACACTTCCTTGCAAGGAAATAGCGTATGCAGATGTCTACCTATCGTAGCAATAGGGTTCTAATGCTTCTTAAAACGCGATATCGCATCTCATTTCTATGTTTCATGGTAAGATATAATATGATTTGCGAAGTGTTATGTATTCCTCGTCTACACTTCAAATGAATGTAAATGCGACACTTCCTTGCAAGGAAATAGCGTTTGCAGATATCTACCTATCGTAGCAATAGGGATCTAATGCTTCTTAAAAGGCGATATCGCATCTCATTTCTATGTTTCATGGTAAGATATAATATGATTTGCGAAGTGTTATGTATTCCTCGTCTACGCTTCAAATGAATGTAAATGCGACACTTCCTTGCAAGGAAATAGCGTTTGCAGATATCTACCTATCGTAGCAATAGGGATCTAATGCTTCTTAAAAGGCGATATCGCATCTCATTTCTATGTTTCATGGTAAGATATAATATGATTTGCGAAGTGTTATGTATTCCTCGTCTACGCTTCAAATGAATGTAAATGCGACACTTCCTTGCAAGGAAATAGCGTATGCAGATGTCTACCTATCGTAGCAATAGGGTTCTAATGCTACTTAAAACGCGATATCGCATCTCATTTCTATGTTTCATGGTAAGATATAATATGATTTGCGAAGTGTTATGTATTCCTCGTCTACACTTCAAATGAATGTAAATGCGACACTTCCTTGCAAAGAAATAGCGTTTGCAGATGTCTACGTATCGTAGCAATGGAGTTCTTATGATTCTTAAAACGCGGTATCGATCTCAATTCTATGTTTCATGGTAAGATATAATATGATTTGCGAAGTGTTATGTATTCCTCGTCTACACTTCAAATGAATGTAAATGCGACACTTCCTTGCAAGGAAATAGCGTATGCAGATATCTACGTATCGTAGCAATAGATTTCTAATGCTTCTTAAAACGCGATATCGCATCTCATTTCTATGTTTCATGGTAGGATATAATGTAATTTGCGAAGTTTTATGTATTCCACGTCTATGATTCAAATGAATGTAAATGCGACACTTCCTTGCAAAGAAATAGCGTTTGCAGATATCTACCTATCGTAGCAATAGGGTTCTAATGCTTGTTAAAACGCGATATCGCATCTCATTTCTATGTTTCATGGTAAGATATAATATGACTTGCGAAGTGTTATGTATTCCTCGTCTACACTTCAAATGAATGTAAATGAAACGCTTCCTTGCAAAGAAATTGCGATTGCAGATGTCTACGTCTCGTAGCAATAGAGTTCTTATGATTCTTAAAACGCGATATCGCAACTCATTTCTATAGTTCATGGTAAGATATAATATGATTTGCGAAGTGTTATGTGTTCCTCGTCTACACTTCAAATGAAAGTAAATGCGACACTTTCTAGCAAGGAAATAGCGTTTGCAGATGTCTACGTATCGTAGCAATGGAGTTCTTATGATTCTTAAAACGCGGTATCGATCTCAATTCTATGTTTCATGGTAAGATATAATATGATTTGCGAAGTGTTATGTATTCCTCGTCTACACTTCAAATGAATGTAAATGAAACGCTTCCTTGCCAAGAAATTGCGATTGCAGATGTCTACGTCTCGTAGCAATAGAGTTCTTATGTTCTTAAAACGCGAAATCGCAACTCATTTCTATTGCTCATGGTAAGATATAATATGATTTGCGAAGTGCTATGTATTCCTCGTCTACACTTCAAATGAAAGTAAATGCCACACTTCCTTGCAAGGAAATAGCGTTTGCAGATGTCTACGTATCGTAGCAATGGAGTTCTTATGATTCTTAAAACGCGGTATCGATCTCAATTCTATGTTTCATGGTAAGATATAATATGATTTGCGAAGTGTTATGTATTCCTCGTCTACACTTCAAATGAATGTAAATGCGACACTTCCTTGCAAGGAAATAGCGTTTCCAGATGTCTACGTATCGTAGCAACAGATTTCAAATGCTTCTTAAAACGCGATATCGCATCTCATTTCTATGTTTCATGGTAAGATATAATATGATTTGCGAAGTGTTATGTATTCCTCGTCTACACTTCAAATGAATGTAAATGCGACACTTCCTTGCAAGGAAATAGCGTTTGCAGATATCTACCTATCGTAGCAATAGGGTTCTAATGCTTCTTAAAACGCGATATCGCATCTCATTTCTATGTTTCATGGTAAGATATAATATGATTTGCGAAGTGTTATGTATTCCCCGCCTACGCTTCAAATGAATGTAAATGCGACACTTCCTTGCAAGGAAATAGCGTTTCCAGATGTCTACGTATCGTAGCAACAGATTTCTAATGCTTCTTAAAACGCGATATCGCATCTCATATCTACGTTTCATGGTAAGATATAATATGATTTGCGAAGTGTTATGTATTCCTCGTCTACACTTCAAATGAATGTAAATGCGACACTTCCTTGCAAGGAAATAGCGTTTGCAGATATCTACCTATCGTAGCAATAGGGTTCTAATGCTTCTTAAAAGGCGATATCGCATCTCATTTCTATGTTTCATGGTAAGATATAATATGACTTGCGAAGTGTTATGTATTCCTCGTCTACACTTCAAATGAATGTAAATGAAACGCTTCCTTGCAAAGAAATTGCGATTGCAGATGTCTACGTCTCGTAGCAATAGAGTTCTTATGATTCTTAAAACGCGATATCGCAACTCATTTCTATAGTTCATGGTAAGATATAATATGATTGCGAAGTGTTATGTGTTCCTCGTCTACACTTCAAATGAAAGTAAATGCGACACTTTCTAGCAAGGAAATAGCGTTTGCAGATGTCTACGTATCGTAGCAATGGAGTTCTTATTATTCTTAAAACGCGGTATCGATCTCAATTCTATGTTTCATGGTAAGATATAATATGATTTGCGAAGTGTTATGTATTCCTCGTCTACACTTCAAATGAATGTAAATGCGACACTTCCTTGCAAGGAAATAGCGTTTCCAGATGTCTACGTATCGTAGCAACAGATTTCAAATGCTTCTTAAAACGCGATATCGCATCTCATTTCTATGTTTCATGGTAAGATATAATATGATTTGCGAAGTGTTATGTATTCCTCGTCTACACTTCAAATGAATGTAAGTGCGACACTTCCTTGCAAGGAAATAGCGTTTGCAGATATCTACCTATCGTAGCAATAGGGTTCTAATGCTTCTTAAAACGCGATATCGCATCTCATTTCTATGTTTCATGGTAAGATATAATATGATTTGCGAAGTGTTATGTATTCCCGGCCTACGCTTCAAATGAATGTAAATGCGACACTTCCTTGCAAGGAAATAGCGTTTCCAGATGTCTACGTATCGTAGCAACAGATTTCTAATGCTTCTTAAAACGCGATATCGCATCTCATATCTACGTTTCATGGTAAGATATAATATGATTTGCGAAGTGTTATGTATTCCTCGTCTACACTTCAAATGAATGTAAATGCGACACTTCCTTGCAAGGAAATAGGGTATGCAGATGTCTACCTATCGTAGCAATAGTGTTCTAATGCTTCTTAAAACGCGATATCGCATCTCATTTCTATGTTTCATGGTAAGATATAATATGATTTGCGAAGTGTTATGTATTCCTCGTCTACACTTCAAATGAATGTAAATGCGACACTTCCTTGCAAAGAAATAGCGTTTGCAGATGTCTACGTATCGTAGCAATGGAGTTCTTATGATTCTTAAAACGCGGTATCGATCTCAATTCTATGTTTCATGGTAAGATATAATATGATTTGCGAAGTGTTATGTATTCCTCGTCTACACTTCAAATGAATGTAAATGTGACACTTCCTTGCAAGGAGATAGCGTTTCCAGATGTCTACGTATCGTAGCAATAGATTTCTAATGCTTCTTAAAACGCGATATCGCATCTCATTTCTATGTTTCATGGTAAGATATAATATGATTTGCGAAGTGTTATGTATTCCTCGTCTACACTTCAAATGAATGTAAATGCGACACTTCCTTGCAAGGAAATAGCGTTTCCAGATGTCTACGTATCGTAGCAACAGATTTCTAATGCTTCTTAAAACGCGATATCGCATCTCATTTCTATGTTTCATGGTAAGATATAATATGATTTGCGAAGTGTTATGTATTCCTCGTCTACACTTCAAATGAATGTAAATGCGACACTTCCTTGCAAGGAAATAGCGTTTGCAGATATCTACCTATCGTAGCAATAGGGTTCTAATGCTTCTTAAAAGGCGATATCGCATCTCATTTCTATGTTTCATGGTAAGATATAATATGACTTGCGAAGTGCTATGTATTCCTCGTCTACACTTCAAATGAATGTAAATGAAACGCTTCCTTGCAAAGAAATTGCGATTGCAGATGTCTACGTCTCGTAGCAATAGAGTTCTTATGATTCTTAAAACGCGATATCGCAACTCATTTCTATAGTTCATGGTAAGATATAATATGATTTGCGAAGTGTTATGTGTTCCTCGTCTACACTTCAAATGAATGTAAATGCGACACTTTCTAGCAAGGAAATAGCGTTTGCAGATGTCTACGTATCGTAGCAATGGAGTTCTTATGATTCTTAAAACGCGGTATCGATCTCAATTCTATGTTTCATGGTAAGATATAATATGATTTGCGAAGTGTTATGTATTCCTCGTCTACACTTCAAATGATTGTAAATGCGACACTTCCTTGCAAGGAAATAGCGTTTCCAGATGTCTACGTATCGTAGCAACAGATTTCAAATGCTTCTTAAAACGCGATATCGCATCTCATTTCTATGTTTCATGGTAAGATATAATATGATTTGCGAAGTGTTATGTATTCCTCGTCTACACTTCAAATGAATGTAAATGCGACACTTCCTTGCAAGGAAATAGCGTTTGCAGATATCTACCTATCGTAGCAATAGGGTTCTAATGCTTCTTAAAACGCGATATCGCATCTCATTTCTATGTTTCATGGTAAGATATAATATGATTTGCGAAGTGTTATGTATTCCCCGTCTACGCTTCAAATGAAGGTAAATGCGACACTTCCTTGCAAGGAAATAGCGTTTCCAGATGTCTACGTATCGTAGCAACAGATTTCTAATGCTTCTTAAAACGCGATATCGCATCTCATTTCTATGTTTCATGGTAAGATATAATATGATTTGCGAAGTGTTATGTATTCCTCGTCTACACTTCAAATGAATGTAAATGCGACACTTCCTTGCAAGGAAATAGCGTTTGCAGATATCTACCTATCGTAGCAATAGGGTTCTAATGCTTCTTAAAAAGCGATATCGCATCTCATTTCTATGTTTCATGGTAAGATATAATATGATTTGCGAAGTGTTATGTATTCCTCGTCTACGCTTCAAATGAATGTAAGTGCGACACTTCCTTGCAAGGAAATAGCGTATGCAGATGTCTACCTATCGTAGCAATAGGGTTCTAATGCTTCTTAAAACGCGATATCGCATCTCATTTCTATGTTTCATGGTAAGATATAATATGATTTGCGAAGTGTTATGTATTCCTCGTCTACACTTCAAATGAATGTAAATGCGACACTTCCTTGCAAGGAAATAGCGTTTGCAGATGTCTACGTATCGTAGCAATAGATTTCTAATGCTTCTTAAAACGCGATATCGCATCTCATTTCTATGTTTCATGGTAAGATATAACATGATTTGCGAAGTGTTATGTATTCCGCGTTTACACTTCAAATGAATGTGAATGCCACACTTCCTCGCTAGGAAATAGCGTTTGCAGATGTCTACGTATCGTAGCAATAGATTTCTAATGCTTCTTAAAACGCGATATCGCATCTCATTTCTATGTTTCATGGTAAGATATAATATGATTTGCGAAGTGTCATGTATTCCTCTTCTACACTTCAAATGAATGTGAATGCGACACTTCCTCGCTAGGAAATAGCGTTTGCAGATGTCTACGTATCGTAGCAATAGATTTCTAATGCTACTTAAAGCGCGATATCGCATCTCATTTCTATGTTTCATGGTAAGATGTAATATGATTCGCAAAGTGTTATGTATTCCTCGTCTACACTTCAAATGATTATAAATGCGACCCTTCCTTGCAAGGAAATAGCTTTTGCAGATGTCTACGTATCGTAGCAATAGAGTTCTAATTCTTCTTAAAACGCGATATCGCATCTCATTTCTATGTTTCATGGTAAGATATAACATGATTTGCGAAGTGTTATGTATTCCTCGTCTACACTTCAAATGAATGCGAATGAGATACTTCCTCGCTAGGAAATAGCGTTTTCAGATGTCTACGTATCGTAGCAATAGCTTTCTAATGCTTCTTAAAACGCGATATCGCATCTCATTTCTATGTTTCATGGTAAGATATAATATGATTTGCGAAGTGTCATGTATTCCTGTTCTACAATTCAAATGAATGTGAATGCGACACTTCCTCGCTAGGAAATAGCGTTTGCAGATGTCTACGTATCGTAGCAATAGATTTCTAATGCTTTTTAAAACGCGATATCGCATCTCATTTCTATGTTTCATGGTAAGATATAATATGATTTGCGAAGTGTTATGTATTCCTCGTCTACGTTTCAAATGAATGTAAATGCGACACTTCCTTGCAAGGAAATAGCGTTTGCAGATGTCTACGTATCGTAGCAATAGATTTCTGATGCTTCTTAAAACGCGATATCGCATCTCATTTCTATGTTTCATGGTAAGATATAATATGATTTGCGAAGTGTTATGTATTCCTCGTCTACACTTCAAAAGAATGTAAATGCAACACTTCCTTGCTAGGAAATAGCGTTTCCAGATGACCACGTATCGTAAGAATGGAGTTCTAATACTTCTTAAAACAAGATGTCGCATATCATTTCTATGTTTCATGATAAGATATAATATCCATTGCGAGGTGTCATGCATACCTCGTATTCACTTCAATGGAATATAAATGCGACACTTCCATGCTAGGAAATAGCGTTTGCAGATGTCTAAGTATCGTAGCAATAGAGTTCTTATGATTCTTAAAACGCGATATTCCATCTCATTTCTATGTTTCATGGTAAGATATAACATGATTTGCGAAGTGTTATGTATTCCGCGTTTACACTTCAAATGAATGTGAATGCCACACTTCCTCGCTAGGAAATAGCGTTTGCAGATGTCTACGTATCGTAGCAATGGTGTTCTTATGATTCTTAAAACGCCATATCGCATCTCATTTCTATGTTTTATGGTAAGATATGATATGATTTGCGAAGTGTTACGTATTCCTCGTCTACGATTCAGATGAAAGTAAATGCGACACTTCCTTGCAAAGAAATAGCGTTTGCAAATGTCTACGTATCGTAGCAATAGAGTTTTTATGATTCTCAAAACGCGATATCGCATTTCATTTCTATGTTTCATGGTAAGATATAATATGATTTGCGAAGTGTTAAGTATTCCGCGTTTACACTTCAAATGAATGTGAATGCCACACTTCCTCGCTAGGAAATAGCGTTTGCAGATGTCTACGTATCGTAGCAATAGATTTCTAATGCTTCTTAAAACGCGATATCGCATCTCATTTCTATGTTTCATGGTAAGATATAATATGATTTGCGATGTGTCATGTATTCCTCTTCTACACTTCAAATGAATGTGAATACGACACTTCCTCGCTAGGAAATAGCGTTTGCAGATGTCTACGTATCGTAGCAATAGATTTCTAATGCTACTTAAAGCGCGATATCGCATCTCATTTCTATGTTTCATGGTAAGATGTAATATGATTCGCAAAGTGTTATGTATTCTTCGTCTACACTTCAAATGATTATAAATGCGACCCTTCCTTGCAAGGAAATAGCTTTTGCAGATGTCTACGTATCGTAGCAATAGAGTTCTAATACTTCTTAAATCGCGATATCGCATCTCATTTCTATGTTTCATGGTAAGATATAACATGATTTGCGAAGTGTTATGTATTCCTCGTCTACACTTCAAATGAATGCGAATGAGATACTTCCTCGCTAGGAAATAGCGTTTTCAGATGTCTACGTATCGTAGCAATAGCTTTCTAATGCTTCTTAAAACGCGATATCGCATCTCATTTCTATGTTTCATGGTAAGATATAATATGATTTGCGAAGTGTCATGTATTCCTGTTCTACAATTCAAATGAATGTGAATGCGACACTTCCTCGCTAGGAAATAGCGTTTGCAGATGTCTACGTATCGTAGCAATAGATTTCTAATGCTTTTTAAAACGCGATATCGCATCTCATTTCTATGTTTCATGGTAAGATATAATATGATTTGCGAAGTGTTATGTATTCCTCGTCTACGTTTCAAATGAATGTAAATGCGACACTTCCTTGCAAGGAAATAGCGTTTGCAGGTGTCTACGTATCGTAGCAATGGAGTTCTTATGATTCTTAAAACGCGGTATCGATCTCGATTCTATGTTTCATGGTAAGATATAATATGATTTGCGAAGTGTTATGTATTCCTCGTCTACACTTCAAATGAATGTAAATGCGACACTTCCTTGCAAAGAAATAGCGTTTGCAGATGTCTACGTATCGTAGCAATAGAGTTCTTATGATTCTTAGAACGCGATATTGCATCTCATTTCTATGTTTCATGGTAAGATATAATATGATTTGCGAAGTGACATGTATTCCTCGTCTACACTACAAATGAATGTGAATGCGACACTCCCTCGCTAGGAAATAGCGTTTGCAGATGTCTACGTATCGTAGCAATAGATTTCTGATGCTTCTTAAAACGCGATATCGCATCTCATTTCTATGTTTCATGGTAAGATATAATATGATTTGCGAAGTGTTATGTATTCCTCGTCTACACTTCAAAAGAATGTAAATGCAACACTTCCTTGCTAGGAAATAGCGTTTCCAGATGACCACGTATCGTAAAAATGGAGTTCTAATACTTCTTAAAACAAGATGTCGCATATCATTTCTATGTTTCATGATAAGATATAATATCCATTGCGAGGTGTCATGCATACCTCGTATTCACTTCAATGGAATATAAATGCGACACTTCCATGCTAGGAAATAGCGTTTGCAGATGTCTAAGTATCGTAGCAATAGAGTTCTTATGATTCTTAAAACGCGATATTCCATCTCATTTCTATGTTTCATGGTAAGATATAATATGATTTGCGAAGTGTTATGTATTCCTCGTCAACACTTCAAATGAATGTAAATGCGACACTTCCATGCAAGAAAATAGCGTTTGCAGATGTGTACGTATCGAAGCAATAGTGTTCTAATGCTTCTTAGAACGCGATATCGCATCTCATTTCTATGTTTCATGCTAAGATATAATATGATTTGCGAAGTATCATGTATTCCTCGTCTACACTTCAAGTGAATGTGAATGCGACACTTCCTTGCAAGGAAATAGCGTTTGCAGATGTCTACGTATCGTAGCAATAGATATCTTATGATTCTTAAAACGCGATATCGCATCCCATTTCTATGTTTCATGGTAAGGTATAATATGATTTGCGAAGTGATATGTATTCCTCGTCTACACTTCAAATGAATGTGAATGCGACACTTCCTTGCAAGGAAATAGCGTTTGCAGATGTCTACGTATCGTAGCAATAGATATCTTATGATTCTTAAAACGCGATATCGCATCCCATTTCTATGTTTCATGGTAAAGTATAATATGATTTGCGAAGTGTCATGCATACCTCGTATTCACTTCAATGGAATATAAATGCGACACTTCCATGCTAGGAAATAGCGTTTGCAGATGTCTAAGTATCGTAGCAATAGAGTTCTTATGATTCTTAAAACGCGATATCGCATTCTCTTTCTATGTTTCATGGTAAGGTATAATATGATTTGCGAAGTGATATGTATTCCTCGTCTACACTTCAAATGAATGTAAATGCGACACTTCCTTGGAAGGAAATAGCGTCTGCAGATGTCTACGTATCGTAGCAATGGATCTCTGATGCTTCTTAAAACGCGATATCGCATCTCATATCTATGTTTCATGGTAAGATATAATATGATTTGCGAAGTGTCATGTATTCCTCGTCTACACTACAAATGAATGTGAATGCGACACTCCCTCGCTAGGAAATAGCGTTTGCAGATGTCTACGTATCGTAGCAATAGATTTCTAATGCTTCTTAAAACGCGATATCGCATCTCATTTCTATGTTTCATCGTAAGATATAATATGATTTGCGAAGTGTTATGTATTCCTCGTCTACACTTCAAAAGAATGTAAATGCGACACTTTCTTGCTAGGAAATAGCGTTTCCAGATGACCACGTATCGTAAGAATAGAGTTCTAATACTTCTTAAAACAAGATGTCGCATATCATTTCTATGTTTCATGATAAAATATAATATGCATTGCGAGGTGTCATGCATACCTCGTATTCACTTCAATGTAATATAAATGCGACATTTCCATGCTAGGAAATAGCGTTTGCAGATGTCTAAGTATCGTAGCGATAGAGTTCTAATGCTTCTTAAAACGAGATGTCGCATTTCATTTCTATGTTTCGTGATAACATATAATATTCATTGTGGAGTGTTATGTATACCTCGTATTCATTTCAAAAGAATGTAAATGTGACACTTCCTTGCTGGGAAATATTGTTTGCAGATACGCATCGTAGGAATAGAGTTCTAATGCTTCTTAAAACGCGATATCGCATCTCATTTCTATGTTTCATGGTAAGATATAATATGATTTGCGAAGTGTTATGTATTCCGCGTTTACACTTCAAATGAATGTGAATGCCACACTTCCTCGCTAGGAAATAGCGTTTGCAGATGTCTACGTATCGTAGCAATAGATTTCTAATGCTTCTTAAAGCGCGATATCGCATCTCATTTCTATGTTTCATGGTAAGATGTAATATTCATTGCGAAGTTTTATGTGTACCCCGTCTACACTTCTCAAGATCGTAGATGCCACACCTTTTGCTAGGAAATGCGTTTCCAGATGTCTTCGTATCGAAGCAATAGGGTTCTAATGCTTCTTAGAACGCGATATCGCATCTCATTTCTATGTTTGATGTCAAGACATAATATTCATTGCGAAGTGTTATGTACACCTCGTCTACACATCAAAAGAATGCAAATGTCACACGTCCTTGTTAGGGAATGCGTTTCCAGATGTCTACGTATCGAAGCAATGGATTTCTAATGCCACTTTAAATGCGACATCACATCTCATTACTATGTTTCATGATAAGATATAATATTCATTGCGAAGTGTTATGTATACCTCGTTTATATTTCAAAAGAATGTAAATGCGACACTTCCTTGCTAGGACATAGCATTTCCAGATGTCTAGGTATCGAAACAATTGTGTTCTAATGCTTCTTAATACGCGATATCCAATCTCATTTCCATGTTACATGATAAAATGCAATATTCATTGCGAAGTGTTATGTATACCTCGTCCACACTTTGAAAGATTGTAAATGGCACACATGCTTGCTAGGAATAGCGCTTCTAGATGTCTGCGTAAAGAAGCAGCAGGGTTGTAATGATTCTTAAAACGCGATATGGCATCTCATTTCTATGTTTCATGATAAGATATAATATTCATTGCGAAGTGGTATGTATACCTCGTCTGCAATTCAAAAGAATTTAAATGCCACACTTCCTTGCTAGCAAATAGCATTTCCTGATGTCTAGGCATCGAGGAAATAGAGTTCTAATGCTTCTCAAAACGTGATATCGCATCTTATTTCTATGTTTCATGATAAGATATCATATTCATTGCGAAGTGTTACGTATGCCTCGTCTACACTTCAAAAGAATGTAACTGCCACACTTGCTCGCTAGGATATAGCGTTTCTTGATATCCACGTATAGAAGCAATAGAGCTGTAATGATTCTTAAATTGCGATATCGCATCTCAGATATTTGTTTCTCGATGAGATAGAATATTCATTGCGAAGTGTTATGTAAACCTCGTCTAGACTGTAAAAGAATGTAAATGCAACACATCCTTGCTAGGAAATGCGTTTCCAGACGTCTACGTATCGAATCAATAAAGTTCCAATGCTTCCTATAACGCCATATCGCAACTCATTTCTATGTGTCAGGATAAGATATAATATTCATTGCTAAGTGTTATGTATACCTCGTCTACAATACCAAAGATTGCGAATACCACACTTCCTTCTTAGGAAATAACGTTTCCAGATGTCTGCGTATCCAAGCAATAGAGTTCTAATGCTGCTTAAAATGTGATATGGCATCTCATTTCTACGTATCATGATAAGATGCAATATTCTTTGCGAAGAGCTATGTGGACCTCGTATACACTTCAAAAAAATGTGAAGGCCACGCTTCCTTGCTAGGAAATAGCGTTCTCTGATGTCTACGTATCGAAGCAATAGAGTTCTAATGCTTCCTAGAACGCGATATCGCATCTCATGTATGTTTCATGATGAGATATAATATTCATTGCGAAGTGTTATGTATACCTTGTCTAGACTTTAAAAGAATGTAAATGCCACACTTCCTTGCGACGGAATAGCGTTTCTAGATGTCCAGGTGCCGAAGCATTTAATTTGTCATGCTTCATGCACCGCAATATCATATAAACCGCATTTCATATAAACAGTTCAAAGTAAGTTTAAGGTTGTAAAGCTCTATGCATCGCATTATGCTTATCTGCTCTGTGCTTTATAATGCTCTGGGATGTGAGAAGGCCCTCAACCATCCTTAACCCCCTAAAGGGAAGTCAAAAGTTCAGCGGCCCTGCAGGTGGGTCATGGGAGCGCGGCGCGCGAGGCGCTACGCAATTTAAATTATCAGGAGGATCCCCTCAGGGACACCCAAGATGGCGAGAAGAGGAAATCGCCGAAGTCCACTGATCGATGGACCCGAACAATACCGAAGCCTACAGCCCACTCCACCAAGGAGCCCCGAGGAGGATCCACGAGACCCGAGGACCACCAGCGAATTCAAGGAACCTGAAGAAGAGAACGTGAGAGCTTATTCGCTAAAGCGTCCCATTTCTTGTGTCGCATATTGTATATTGTATCTTATATCGTGAAGCGAGTTATGATACCCGGTAATTCGCGGCGTGTTGCGTAGTTTCCCGTAACCCTTGTTAGTTAAACCCACGTCGAGACCATAAATAAACATGCCGTGACTTCAGTATCTCGCGATCTGAGTGTGTGTACTTGGCTAGTCATAGTCGAGAGGAGGAGCATTTCGAAGTTTCAAGGGTTGTTCCGCCCCAGGGTTCCCGGGGTCGTGTAGTCTATCCCTTTGCTACTTTCTGAGCAGCTGGCGCCCAAGAAAAGTTGTACGTGAGCGGATACCTTGGAACGATAGATCGCTTTAGATTAAAGTACGTTTTACACCTTAAAGCATTTAGATAATTAACCCCTTCGAGCTTCCCTGACTTACTAGATATAGGTTTCCTTCACGACTAATAGGAACCATCACTTTACATAGATATATAGACCACACATAGTTTTAAACGTAGAACTGAGAATTTGAGAACTTACTTTGAAACGTTAGTAGTGAGGAATTCCATCGGATTTCATAGAAATTCAGAACTTACTTGCTATGAAACATAGGCAGATAAGGGCCATCGCGTTGCTTAGAACTTTAGAACTTGCTTACTTCAACAAAGATTTCTATTGGCTTCGTCCGTTCTTTTAGAAGAGTTTTTGATAAACCACATACTTTTCACACTTCTGATATCTTTGAAAGTTCACGAGATGTAATCGTTTAAGTTTTAAAATGATTACTTAGTGTGGATTATTATTTAGTAACACGCTCATAAACGAGTCTGCATAGGATATAATCCATAAGTTTTTAAGCCTGGAAATTATGTAGTTATTTGTTATTCACTTATTGCTCAAACGACAAAGATTCTGACCACTTCAAAATGGTTGACTTTCATCAATTTTCTTAAAAATTGAAATACTGCCCAACTGCTTGTATTAAAGACTGTAATTAAAGCTTTCAAAACATTTTACCTCTTATAGATGAATTCTGGAATTGAAATTGAATGTTTGACTTTTCTAACTCCTGTTTAGACATCTTTCTATTGGAATATTCAAGTATTTTTCATATTCGTAATTATTAAAAATGTTTTACTTGATTCTTTAATTTAATATTTAGAATTTTCTGAGAAATATTTTTTATCGTAATGAACTATATAATTGCAATTATAATTATTTGTGAAATAATAATAACAGAAAGGTATGTATCCATTCTTGTAGTTTTGTAAAGAGTATTTAATCTTACTATCTAAAATGAAACATTGAGATCTGTTTACAATCTAATGGAATTTAATTACCTTTTGATTCAAATTCACAAAGATAATCTTCCATAGTTCAACAATTTTGTGAGCTGTCCTCAGGAATCCGCAGCTCAGTACTTATAAAATGAACGACACAAAGAACAGCCTAACCAAACGTATTCGAACCGATTTTTCAATACTAATCTTATCATGTTTAACTTATGCTGCAAACTATTGAAATGCCCTTCGAACAGTGTTTATTCACAGTGAAGTAAACGGTAAGTATTACGTCTTCCACCACTGTTTACAATACGTATGTTTCATTTGCTATCAAAACCGTGAGTATTATCGCCTTTCTTTACTTTTTGTAACCTTCAATGCCTTCATGTTACAAATCGTTAAACTTGCTTTAAAATGCTCTATCGTATTACGGAAGAATGGATATACCAATTCATTTTAAAAAATGAAGGTAACCTTCATATGTCCAACATAACTCCACTTACAAAAAAACTATTTTCATCAACGGATGGCCCCTTTGTACTGTGCAATTTTATATTAGCAAAAACTTCTATGAAACTTATAGTTGCGTGGATATCTGAGGTGCTAATTATTACTGCCCCACCCTGTATATTGTTATGGATGTGTCCAACAAGGCAACGATGAACAGAGTTAAATTTAATATTATGATGTTTATTATTTTACTTATAGTATATTTGTTTTTCTGGAATTTTGCCAAAAAACAATGTTCACGATGTCGACAGATGAATATATTTGCCTTAGAATTACAAGAGCCAACAATTTCGAAAGTAGAATATTTCTTTACTTCGCTAACCGAATCATTGCAAACGTTAAGTAAAGTGCGTGCCTTTCAAAACAGTCAGATGAAAATTACGATACAACGTTTCCAAGAAATGGTACGTGCCACTGTTTTTTAATTTCCGTTTATTTAATCAAAGGAAATTTAATTGAACTATACGCAAAATTTGAAGACAAAAAGTTATTGTAATTTTACGCAACATATATGATGGTAATAAAGGATAAGTATACGGAACTGAAAATGGAAAGTAGCGAGCAGAAAAAGAAACTGATGGAGCTACAAAGTAGATTGATAAATCCGTCAAATAATGATTCTAGGTTAATAAAATCTGTTAATTAAAGAACTATTGCAAAAATCAAGTATAATCAATATTACTTCTGCTCAAAGGCTATAATAGAATTGGACCGAAATGGGTAAAAAACAGGCAATTATATCTATACGTTCTATTCTATGCAAAGGCAAATATTTCGAAGAGAAAAGATGTGTTACTTACAAATTATTTATGTTCCTAGATATCTCACTAATTGAGGCTTCTTGTCTTGCAGAACTTATCATTCATGTAACATGTAAAGGGGTCGAAGAATAGTAAAAGATTTTTAAATTTCATATCCTCACTTGATACGTCGATTGGATCACGTAAAATATCGGACATTAATTGCATCTACATCTTCAGACCTTAAATATATGATTGCAACAACATTTTTAATAGCGTTTTAATAACATTTTTCTAATTGTTTATATCTATGTCTAATAAATATATATTAATCGAATAAGTTGCTTTACCAAAGAATAAAAGTATCTGAGGCTTACAAATCGGAACATTACATAACAAACGTGCATCACATATATAATATTACATGTAACAAAAGATGAAGACCAAAAAGATCGTACATAAGTTGAATCCACAATGCGGTCATAGAGATACAGAAACAATTCCCAAACAATATTTTCCAAACAATAATTTAAAAAATTCAAAAAGGGGAGAGTGAAAATCCATCTCCTTGACGATGATAAGGAACAAGTCTGCCTCATGCACTACAATATCCCAAACAGCCAGCGATTGGCACGTCAATGACAATGGATGGAACGAATTCCGTGACAGAACTGTGCTAACAAAGTGCTCCTACTCAGCTTTCGAAATGGCATACTGTTAGTGCTGGGACGGCATTCGTATCACGGCACATTAAAGCACCGAGATACAGCACACGGGCTACAATGACACTATCAGCTCACCATAGCTACACGCGTGGTTGTGGCGTAGGCTGACATTTACTAATGGGGAAGCTGTTTACATAAAAATTATAAGCAAATATGAAAAATGACTAAACTGCGCAATTTATTTATTTTGATTCCAAAATAGATACACCGGCACAAAACAAAGATATAAGAACTCGATTTTATTATTTTCTATAAACTAGCTCGATAGGGCGATTTTTTCCATAAAGTCAATAATTACTTTGTCATAAAAATATATACACTTATTTTATATATATTTTCTTCAATTTATTGTTACAAATTCATGCAATTGAGGGTTACATTAAATACGATGAGAGCATGTTATTTAAAAAATTACACAAGGCGAAGTTAGGGACGCAACAGCATGAATTTTTGTTTTATAAGTAATATTTTTTTTATAAATAATATTTTTAGTCTATGATGGATTGAAAGAAATATATACGACTCGCTCAATAACTATAAATATAGGAAAACGACCATCAAAATGTCTATCAATACTCATATGCTGAACATCTACTGACATCTAACGGTTCTAATTTGTATGAAAGCACAGGTTCCCCATTGCCAAATGTGATCCTGCGTCATTGCTGAGGAGATTCATGAATGGAGCGATGATACGCGTGTCACCATGGTGCTGGTGCTGCGCGATTCGCTTGTCTAGAACGTGCTGGTAACACGTTCTGGCATTTTAGTTAACGAATCCGGTCACAGATGACTACGAATCAGTTGACACTCCTCGGAAGTGGCAATATAGTGCTGGCATGGTGTCGCTACCATCTTGCCGTTTGTTATCTGGGATGCTTTTTAGTGCATTATTCGGAATTTAATTTGAACACATAGCTACTTAATGGCGAATTTGTATGTACATAATTATACATGACTGCATAAAAAGGATATCATATACTTTTATAATCAGTGCGATATAAGAATATAAAACGAAGAACTATCCACTACCATCAGGAGTAAAAACAATGTTTGGTACGGAAAGTTCATTGTAAAATATAATCAAGCAGTTAATATATCAAATCACAGCACACAATAAATCACTGAATGTATAACGATATGAATAGTAAGAAAAACATATTTACCTGTTAGATGTTTATAAATTCAAATTTAAAAGTCCAAGTCACATTTAATATATTATTGTTTAACAAGGTGATTTAATGTTGTTTCAAATAGGCGTGCAGAACTAACTCGTACTTCTGTCAATGTAATTTCATTCGAAAAATACAAAGGATAAGAGGAAATATTCTCCAATATATAACATATATAAATCAACGGATGCAAGAGAGAACACTCGACCTCGGTATAATGAGACCGGGGCGTCATCCTGCAGTAATCGTATAACGCATGTTCCGAGGTGGTGTAGAGAGGGAATGTGGAGGGTGAAAAGCATAAAATAACAACAATGTAACTAAAGAGAAAGAGAAGGAAAATATGTGGAAGCATTGCATTTATTAAGAGGAAATCCTAGAAATATCAAACAACAGATTATATACCATACTGTAAGGGTAAGGTACAACGAAATAGACGATATCGTGAGAGAAACTACAAAAATCGAGAAACTTAAAAAGAAAATAATAATTTACATTGAGCGAATCAATATCACTGATCCCGGCAAGCTTAATGGAAAACGCATAACGATGAATCGGTTAGAGTATAAGATAGATGTTGGTCGCGGTTTGAGTGGCCCTGGGAATTCTTTGCCCGCATCAGGGCAGGCAGTAGGATGGTGGAGGGCCTGCCCTCCTGTTGCTTGGATCTATAGAATTCACATTCAATTGTAGAGTAGAAGCAGATAATTATAGTGCTTTTCATAGAAGATTACAGCTTACTTAATTCGAAACGTTGAAATGAGATGAGTCATGGCATTGTATAATGCATTAGTACTCTATTGTCTCGACATGTAGACACTACGAAGGGCAATCCTGTTGCATAGAGCTGTAGAATTTACATTCTTATGAAATTTTAAAGCAGATAAGCATAGAGCTATGCATAAGAGATTACAGCATTCTTACTTTAAAACGATGAAATGGGATGCGCCAGCGCATTGCATGGAGAATTCTAGCTCGATTGCTTTAACAGACAGACACTACGGAGCGCCATGCCGTTGCATGGAATTATATAGTTCACATTCTATTGAAGACCTCTAACAGTTAAGCATAATGTTATGGATATATGATTACAGATTCTTTGCTTTGAAACGTTGAAATGAGATGCGACATCGCGCTGCATGAAGTATTATAAATGTCTTGCTTGGACACGTAGAGATCTGGAAAAGATATTCTGTTGCAAGTAAGTATAGGATTCACATCCTTCTAAGGTCTAGATGCAGACAAATGTAACATATTGCATACAACAATGCAATTTACCATGAATCATTGAAATGACTTGCGACATCGTGTTGAATGAAGCAATAGAACTCTATTGCTTCGAAAAGTAGACATCTAAGGACGCAATTCCCTTGCAAGGAAGTGTAGAAATCGCAGTCTTTTGGCGTGTGTATGCAGACAAGCATAACGAGATGTGTAGAGTATTTTTATCTACTTACATACTTCGAACTGTTGATATCAAATGCGATATCGCGTTTTATATAGCATTATAAATCTATTGCTTCAATACGTGCACATCTAGAAACGCTACCTCCTGGCAAGATATTGTAGGATTTTTATACTGTTGACGTGTAGAAGCAGATAAACGTAACGCGTTTCATTGAATATTAAATCTCAACACGCGGCATTGAAATGAGATGCGACATCGGTCTGAATAAAGTAATAGAACTTTATTGCTTCGACAAGTAGATATCTAAAAACGCTATTCCCCTGTAAGGGAGTGTAGGGTTCACATTCGCTCGAAGTGTAGAAGAGTAGAACGTAACGCGCTGCATTGAATATTACATCTTACATTACACATTGAAATGTGATGCGAGATCGCGATGATTGATGTATTAGAACTCTATTGCTTCGACACATTTACAACCAGAATCGCTATCCTCTTGTCAGGAAGTGTGGAAACCACACTTTTGGGGCGCAGAAGCAGATGAGCATAATGATATATACAATGCATTAAAATCTACATACATACTTCGAACTCTTGATGTGAAATGATATATCGCGTTCCATGAAGCATTAGAACTCCTATGCCTCGATTCGTAGACATCTAGAAACACTGTTCCGTAGCAAGCAAGTGCGGTATTTGCATTATTTTCAAGTGCAGATGAGATATAAATAACGTTAGCGTTGACGTTGCATCTTAACATGAGACATAGATATGAGATGCGATATAGCGCTATATGAAGTATTAGAAATCTATTGCATAGATATGTAGACTTCAGGAAACGCTATTCCGTAGCAAGGAAGTGTGAGATTTACATTCCTCTGAAGCGTTGCCGAGATATACATAACGCGTTACATACAAATACATCTTGTCATTTTTCACAGAAATCATCTGCGAAATCGCGTTTAACGAAGCATTACAACTCTATTGCTCCGACACGTAGACATCTACAAGCTATATTCCGTAGCAAGAAAGTGTGGGATTTACATTCATTTGAAGTGAATACGATGTATGCATGACACTTCGCAATGAATATTATATCTTATCATGAAAAATAGAAATGAGATGCGATTTCGCGTTTTAAGAAGCATTACAACTCTGTTGCTTCGATACGTAGACATCTGGCAACGCTACTTCCTAGCAAGAAAGTGTCGCAGTTACATTCATTTGGAGTAAATACGAGGAGTACATAACACTTCGCAATGAATATTATGTCTTGTCATGAAACATAGAAATGAGATGCGATATCTCGTTTTAAGAAGCATTAGAACTCTATTGCATCTATACGTAGACATCTGCTAACGCTAGTTCCTTGCAAGGAAGTGTCGCATTTACATTCTTCTGAAGTGAATACAAAGTATTCATAACACTTCGCAATTAATACTATATCTTATCATGGAACATAGAAATGAGATGCGATATCTCGTTTTAAGAAGCATTAGAACACTATTGCTTCGATAGGTAGACATCTGCAAACGCTGTCTCCTAGCAAAGAAGTGTAGCATTTACATTCATTTGAAGTGTATGCGAGGTATACATAACAATTCGCAATGACTATTATATCTTATCATGATACATAGAAATGAGATGCGATATCTCGTTTTAAGAAGCACTAGAACTCCATTGCTTCGATACGTAGACATCTGCTAACGCTATTTCCTGGGAAGGAAGTGTCGCACTTACAGTCATTTGAAGCCTAGGCGAGGAATACATAACACTTCGCAGTGAATATTATACCACATCATGAATCATAGAAATGAGATGCGACATATCGTTTTAAGAGGCATTAGAACACTATTGCTTCGATAGGTAGACATCTGCAACCGCTACTTCCTAGCAAGGAATTGTCGCATTTACATTAACTTAAAGTGTGTGCGATGTATACATAACACTTCGCAATGAATATTATGTCTTATCATGAAACATAGAAGTGAGATGCAATATCTCGTTTTAAGAAGCATTAGCACTCTGTTGCCTCGATACGTAGACATCTGCAAACGCTATTTCCTAGCATGGAAGTGTCGTATTTACATTCCTTTGAAGTGAATACGAGATATTCATGACACACCGCAACTAATATTATATCATATCATGAAGCAAAGAAATGAAATGCGATATCCCGTTTTAAGAAGCATCAGAATTCTATTGCTTCAATACGTAGACATCTGCAGACGCTGTCTCCTAGCAAAGAAGTGTAGCATATACATTCATTTGAAGTGAGTAAGAGGTGTACATGACACTTCGCAGTGAATATTATATCTTAACATGAAACTTAGAACTGAGATGCGATATCGCGTTATAAGAAACGTTAGAACCCTACTGCTACGAAACGCAGACATCTGGAAACGCTATTTCCTAGAAACGAAGTGTCGCATTTACATTCTTTTGAAGTCAATACGAGGTATACATAACACTGCACAGTGAATATTCTTCCTTATCACGAAACAGAGAAATGAAATGCGATATCGCGATTTAAGAAGCATTAGAACTCTATTGCTTCGATACGGAAACATCTGCAAACGCTATTTCATAGCAAGGCAGTGTCGCATTTACATTTCTCTGAAGTGAATAAGAGGTATACATAACACTATACAATGACTATTATATCTTATCATAAAACATAGGAATGCGATGCGATATCGAGATTTAAAACGCATTAGAACTCTATTGCTACGATACGTAGACATTTGCAAACGCTACTTAATAGTAAGGAAGTGTCGCATTTACATTCTTTGGAGTGAATACGAGGTATTCAAGACACTTCGCAATTAATATCATTTCTTACCATGAAACATAGAAATAAGATGCGAAATCGCGTTTTAAGAAGAATCAGAACTATATTGCTACGATACGTAGATATCTGGAGACGCTATTTTCTAGCAAGAAAGTGTCGCGTTTACATTTTTTAGAAGTGAATGCGAGGTATACATGACACATCGCAATGGATTTCATATCTTACCAGGAAAAATAGAAATGAGATGCGATACCGCGTTTGGAGAAACATTAGAACCCTACTCCTACGAAAAGTAGACATCTGCAAACGCTGTTTCCTAGCAATGACGTGTCGCATTTACATTCATTTGAAGTGTATGCGAGGTATAAGTGACACTTCGCAATGAATATTATATCATATCAAGGAACATAGAAATTATATGCGATATCGCGTTTTAAGAAGCACTAGAACTCTATTGCTTCGATACGGAGACATCTGGAAACGCTATTTAATAGCAAGGAAGTGTGGCATTTACATTCTTTTGAAGTGAATACGAGGTATACATAACACTGCACAACGAATATTATATCTTATCATGAAACATAGAAATGAGATGCAATATCGCGATTTAAGAAGAATTAGAACTCTATTGCTTCGATACGTATACATCTGCAAAGGCTACTTCCTAGCAAGGAAGTGTCGCATTTACATTCGTTTGAAGAGATTACTCGGTATACATGACACTCCGCAATGAATATTATATCTTATCATAAAACATAGAAATGAGGTGCGATATCTCGATTTAAGAAGCATCAGAACTATTGCTTCGATACGTAGACATCTGGTAACGTAATATACTAGAAAGGAAGTGTCGCTCTTACAATCATTTGCAGCGTAGACGAGGAAAACATAACCTTCCACAATGAATATTATATCTTATCATGAAACATAGAAATGAGATGCGGTATCGCGTTTGAAGATGCATTAGAACCCTATTGCTACGATACGTAGACATCTGCAGACGCTATTTCCTAGCAAGGGAGTGTCGCATTTACATTCTTTTGAAGTGAATACGAGATATACATGACACTTCGCAATGAATATTATATGTTATCATGAAACATAGGAATGAGTTGCGATATCGCGTTTTGAGAAGCATTAGAACACCATTGCTTCGATACGTAGACATCTGCAAGCGCTACTTCCTAGCTAGGAAAGTGGCGCTTTTACATTCTTCTGAAGTGAATACGAGATATACATGACACTTCGCAATGAATATTGTATCTTATCATGAAACATAGAAGTGAGATGCGATATGGCGTTTTAAGAAGCATTTGAACTCCATTGCTACGATACGTAGACATCTGCAAACGCTATTCCGTAGCATGGAAGTTTAGCAGTTACATTCTTTTGAAGTGAATACGAGGTATACATAATACTCCATAATGAATATTATATCTTATCATGAAACATAGATGTGAGATGCGATATCGCGTTTTAAGAAGCATTAGAACTCTATTGCTACGATACGTAGACATCTGCAAACGCTATTTCCTAGCATGGAAGTGCCGCATTTACATTCTTTTGAAGATAATACGAGGTATACATAACACATCGCAATGAATATTATATCTTATCATGAAACATAGAAGTGAGATGCGATATGGCGTTTTAAGAAGCATTAGAACTCTATTGCTACGATACGTTGACATCTGCAAACGCTATTTCCTAGCATGGAAGTTTCGCATTTACATTCTTTTGAAGTGAATACGAGATATACATGACACTTCGCAATGAATATTATATGTTATCGTGAAACATAGGAATGAGTTGCGATATCGCGTTTAAAGAAGCATTAGAACTGTATTGCATCGATACGCAGACATCCAGAAACTCTATTACGTCGCAAGGAAGAGTGGGATTTACATTCTTTCGACGTGCAGACGAGATATACATAACGAGTTGCTTTGAATACTACATCTTATCATGATACAGAGAAATGAGATGCGATATCGCGTTTTATGGAGAATTAGAACACTATTGCTTCGATATGTAGTGTGACGTGGTGACGTCACAAGGCTTGATCACCCCCCCCCCCCCCTGCTTCAGTTAGACTAGCTCGCAGATCACCACCCATGCGAGAAGCGCGACACGGACAATCGCGATAGCTATACTTGCGAGGAGCGTGAAATACGCGATGGTAGAATCTCCCCCCCCCCCCCCGTTCTTTTCTCTCTCACCGTTCTACGGATTAGACTGGCGGGCTGATTGAAGAAGCGTCCCAGAAGACACTCCTTCGGCGGATTAAAATACCATAGGTTCGCGGAAGGGCCGTGCGCCGAGGTAGCGTGACGGGCTCGACGGTGGAGGAGTCGGGAAGTGAGCAAGAAGATACCCTGAAGCCCGAGGGATACTCCTCCCTGCAACGATACGACCGCTGCCATAGCCCATGGAGTCGAACAGGATGGACTCCGGGTCTGAGAAGGGCCTCCACCCCTGCCCTGAGCCCATGAAGAGGAAAATGCAAGATGCGCAGCGGAACTGCAGGTAAGCCGTGGAAAGCGCGGCGCGCGACACGCGCCGCAGTTCAAATAATCCAGAGGACCCCCTCTAGACACACCAGAGGGGGCGATCAGGGAAGATCACCGAAATCCACCGATCGATGCCCCGAACAATACCGAAGCATATTGCCCTACCCAACCAAGGAGCCCTAATGAGGATCTAAGGGGATGCGAAGACCCCCAGCAAACCTATATAACGAGCTAGCCAGCATGAAGACAGCCTCTACTTCTTAGCGATTTCTTAGCGACTACTTAGAGACGACTTAGCGAAGACTTAGCGAAGACTTAGCGAGCAACCTAGCAAATGATTGTGCGGAGCGATTTGGAGGAGAGAGAGGGAGAAAGAGATAGAAGGACAGAGCGAGATCCAGAATTGTTGGAAGCGAGAGCGTGAGTCCTTATACGCTAAAGCTATTTTTCGCTGCCGCATTTCTGATATCACGTATTGTATTTTGTATCGTATAACGGGTGGTGATCCCCGATCATTCGCGACGTGTCGTATAACATTTAGTAGTCCCGCGTCGAGGCAATATAGAAAGAAGCCGTGAGTTTAGTATCCCGCGACCCTAATTTGCGCACTCGGCTAGAAGTAGTCGAGCGAAGGAGTATTTCGAAACTTCGAGGGTTATCTTGCACCGGGTTTCCCCGGGTTGCGTGGTCTACTAGTTTTGTTACTTCTTGAGTAGCTGGCGCCCAAAGAGTCCCAGCCTCGCAGCTTCGAAATACTCGCTGGGTAGGAAATACTTTGTATTGTACTTGGCGTTGGCGAATCCGCGGACGGTCGCATCGCGCGGATACTTTGTACCCCGGATTAAACTCCTGCATACCCCTTTATCATTGGTTCTATATACCCCCTTTCTTGCGGCTTGTAAAGGGACAACACGTCACAGTAGACATCGAAGGACGCTATTCCGTTCCAAAGATGTGTGGGATTTACATTCTTTTGAAGTGTTGACGAGATATACATTACGCCTTGGTATATATTATTATATTGGCATAGCATCTTATCATGAAACATAGGAATGTGGTGCGATGTTACCTTTTATGAAGAGTTACAACTCTATAGCTTCGATACGTAGACATCTAGAAACGCTATTCCGTCGGGAGGAAGTGTGGGGTTTACAGCCTCATCAAGTATTGACAAGATATAAATAACGCACAGCGTTGGACATTTCATCAAATCATGAGACATAGAAACGAGATGCTATAACGCGTTTGATGAAGCATTAGAACTCCATTGCTGCGATACTTAGACATCTAGAAACGCTATTCCGTCGCAAGTATGTGTGTGATTAACATTCTCTTGAAGTATTGGCGAGATATACGTTACGGGTTGCATTGATTTACATCCTATCATGACAAACAACTACATTGCTACGGAATAGTGTTTCTAGACCCCTACGTATGGAATCAGTAGGGCTCCAATGCTTCTTAAAACGCGATAATGCATCTCATTTCTATACTTCATGATAAGATATAATATTCACCGCGAAGTGCTATGTATACCTCGTCAACACTTCAATAGAATGTAAACGTCCCACGACCTTGCTAGGAAATAACGTTTCTAGATGTCTACGTATCGAAGCAATAGATTTGTAATGATTCTTAAGACGCGATATCGCATCTCACTTCTATGTTTCACGATAAGAAATAATATTCATTGCGACGTGTCATGTATACCTCGTATTAACTGCAAAAGAATGTAAATGCGACACTTCCATGCTAGGAAATAGCGTTTGCAGATGCTTACGTATCGTAGCAATAGAGTTCTAATGCTTCTTAAAACGCGATATCGCATCTCACATCTATGTTTCATGATAAGATATAATATTCATTATGGAGTGTTATGTATACCTCGTATTCACTTCAAAAGAATGTAAATGCGAAACTTCAATGCTGGGAAATAGCGTCTGCAAATATCTACGTATCGTAGCAATAGAGATCTAATGCTTCTCAAAACGCGATAACGCATCTCATTCCTATGTTTCATGATAAGATATAATTCTCATTGCGAAGTGTCATGTATATCTCGTATTCACTTCAAAAGAATGTAAATGCGACTCACCTTGATAGGAAATAGCGTTTGCAGATGTCTACGTATCGTAGCAATAGAGTTCTAGTGCTTCTCAAAACGCGATATCGCATCTCACTTCTATGTTTCATGATAAGATATAATATTCATTGCGAAGCGTCATGTATACCTCGTACTCACATCACAAGAATGTAAAAGCGGCACTTCCTTCCTAGGAAGTAGCGCTTGCAGATATCTACGTATCGAAGCAATAGTGTTCTAATGCTTCTCAAAACGCGATATCGCAACTCATTCCTATGTTTCATGATAAGCTATAATATTGATTCCGATGTGTCATGTATATCTCGTATTCACTTCGAAAGAATGTAAATGCTAAACTTCCATGCTAGGGAATAGCGTTTGCAGATGTCTACGTATCGTAGCAATAAAGTTCTAATGCTTCTCAAAACGCGATGTCGAAACTCATTCCTATGTTTCGTGATAAGATGTAATATTCATTGCGAAGTGTCACGTATACCGCGTATTCACTTCAAAAGAATGTAAATGCGACACTTCCTTGGTAGGAAATAGCGTTTGCAGATGTCTACGTATCGTAGCAATAGAGTTCTAGTGCTTCTTAGAACGCGATATCGCTACTTATTTCTATGTTTCATGATAAGGTGAAATATTCATTGTGGAGTGTTATGTATACCTCGTATTCACTTCAAAAGAATGTAAATGCGACACTTCCTTGCTATTTAGTAGCGTTTGCAGATGTCTGCGTATCGTAGCAAAAGTTTTCTAATGCTTCTTAAATCGCGTTATCGCATCTCATTCCTATGTTTCGTGATAAGATGTAATATTCATTGCGAAGTGTCACGTATACCGCGTATTCACTTCAAAAGAATGTAAATACGACACTTCCTTGGTAGGAAATAGCGTTTGCAGATGTCTACGTATGGTAGCAATAGAGTTCTAGTGCTTCGTAAAACGCGATATCGCTACTTATTTCTATGTTTCACGATAAGGTGAAATATTCATTGTGGAGTGTTATGTATACCTCGTATTCACTTCAAAAGAATGTAAATGCGACACTTCCATGGTAGGATATAGCGTTTGCAGATGTCTACGTACCGTAGCAATAAAGTTCTAATTCTTCTTGGAACGCGATATCGCTACCTATTTCTATGTTTTATGATAAGGAAAAATATTCATTGTGGAGTGCTATGTATACCTCGTATTCACTTCAAATGAATGTAAATGCGACGCTTCCTTGCTAGGAAACAGCGTTTGCAGATGTCTCCGTATTGAAGCAATAGATTTCTAATGCTTCTTAAATAGGGATATCGCATCTCATTTCTATGTTTCATGATAAGATATAATATTCATTGCGAAGTGTCATGTATACCTTGTATTCAATACACAAGAATGTAAATGCGACACTTCCTTGCTAGGAAATAGCGTTTGGAGATGTCCCCGTATCGAAGCAATAGAGATCTAATGCTTCTTAAATAGGGATATCGCATTTCATTTCTATGTTTCATGATAAGATATAATATTCATTGTGCAGCGTTATGTATACCTCGTATTCACTTCAAAAGAATGTAAATGCGGCTCTTCCTTGCTAGGAAATAGCTTTTGTAGATGTCAACGTATCGTAGCAATAGAGTTCTAATGCATTTCAAATCGCGATATCGCATCTCATTTCTATGTTTCATGATAATATGTAATATTCATTGCGAAGTGCCACGTATACCTCGTATTCACTTCAAAAGAATGTAAATGCGACACTTCCTTGCTATTAAATAGCGTTTGCAGATTTCTGCGTATCGTAGCAAAAGTTTTCTAATGCTTCTTAAATCGCGTTATCGCATCTCATTCCTATGTTTCGTGATAAGATGTAATATTCATTGCGAAGTGTCACGTATACCGCGTATTCACTTCAAAAGAATGTAAATGCGACACTTCCTTGGTAGGAAATAGCGTTTGCAGGTGTCTACGTATCGTAGCAATAGAGTTCTAGTGCTTCTTAGAACGCGATATCGCTACTTATTTCTATGTTTCATGATAAGGTAAAATATTCATTGTGGTGTGTTATGTATACCTCGTATTCACTTCAAGAGAATGTAAATGCGACACTTCCTTGCTATTAAATAGCGTTTGCAGATATCTGCGTATCGTAGCAAATTTTTCTAATGCTTCTTAAATCGCGTTATCGCATCTCATTCCTATGTTTCA
This sequence comes from Xylocopa sonorina, assembly GCF_050948175.1. Classification (NCBI taxonomy): domain Eukaryota; kingdom Metazoa; phylum Arthropoda; class Insecta; order Hymenoptera; family Apidae; genus Xylocopa; species Xylocopa sonorina. Next base: position 335,615 of record NW_027490182.1, on the reverse strand, counting down.
TGGTAAGACATAATATGATTTGCGAAGTGTTATGTATTCCTCGTCTACCCTTCAAATGAATGTGAATGCGATACTTCCTCGCTAGGAAATAGCGTTTGCAGATGTCTACGTATCGTAGCAATAGCTTTCTAATGCTTCTTAAAACGCGATATCGCATCTCATTTCTATGTTTCATGGTAAGATATAATATGATTTGCGAAGTGTTATGTATTCCTCGTCTACGCTTCAAATGAATGTGAATGCGATACTACCTCGCTAGGAAATAGCGTTTGCAGATGTCTACGTATCGTAGCAATAGCTTTCTAATGCTTCTTAAAACGCTATATCGCATCTCATTTCTATGTTCCATGGTAAGATATAATATGATTTGCGAAGTGTCATGTATTCCTCGTCTACACTTCAAATGAATGTAAATGCGACACTTCCTTGCTAGGAAGTAGCAAGGAAGTAGGTATCGTAGCAATAGAGTTCTAATGCTTCTTAAAACGAGATATTGCATCTCATATCTATGTTTCATGATAAGATATAATATTCATTGCGAAGTGTTATGCATTCCTCGTCTACACTTCAAATGAATGTGAATGCGATACTTCCTCGCTAGGAAATAGCGTTTGCAGATGTCTACGTATCGTAGCAATAGCTTTCTAATGCTTCTTAAAACGCGATATCGCATCTCATATCTATGTTTCATGGTAAGATATAATATGATTTGCGAAGTGTTATGTATTCCTCGTCCACACTTCAAATGAATGTGAATGCGACACTTCCTCGCTAGGAAATAGCGTTTGCAGATGTCTACGTATCGTAGCAATAGATTTCTAATGCTTCTTAAAACGCGATATCGCATCTCATTTCTATGTTTCATGGTAAGATATAATATGATTTGCGAAGTGTCATATATTCCTCGTCTACACTTCAAATGAATGTAAATGCGACACTTCCTTCCAAAGAAATAGCGTTTGCAGATGTCTACGTATCGTAGCAATAGATGTCTAACGCTTCTTAAAACGCGATATCGCATCTCATTTCTATGTTTCATGGTAAGATATAATATGATTTGCGAAGTGTCATATATTCCTCGTCTACACTTCAAATGAATGTAAATGCGACACTTCCTTGCAAGGATATAGCGTTTGCAGATGTCTACTTATCGTAGGGATGGAGTTCTAATGCTTCTTAAAACGTGATATCGCATCTCATATCTATGTTTCAAGATAAGATATAATATTCATTGCGAAGTGTTATGCATTCCTCGTCTACGATTCAAATGGATGTAAATGCGACACATCCTTGCCAGGACATAGCGTTTGCAGATGTCTACGTATCGTAGCAATAGATTTCTAATGCTTCTTAAAGCGCGATATCGCATCTCATTTCTATGTTTTATGGTAAGATATAATATGACTTGCGAAGTATCATATATTCCTCGTCTACACTTCAAATGAAAGTAAATGCGACACTTCCTTGCTAGGAAATAGCGTCTGCAGATGTCTACGAATCGTAGCAATAGAGTTGTAATGCTTCTTAAAACGCGATATCGCATCTCATTTCTATGTTTCATGGTAAGATGTAATATGATTTGCGAAGTGTTATGTATTCCTCGTCTACACTTCAAATGAATGTAAATGCGACACTTCCTTGTAAGGAAATAACGTTTGCAGATGTCTACGTATCGAAGCATAGAGTTCAAATGCTTCTTAAAACGAGATATTGCATCTCATATCTATGTTTCATGATAAGATATAATATTCATTGCGAAGTGTTATGCATTCCTCGTCTACACTTCAAATGAATGTAAATGCGACACTTCCTTGCAAAGAAATAGTGTTTGCAGATGTCTACGTATCGTAGCAATAGGTTTCTAATGCCTCTTAAAACGCGATATCGCATCTGATTTCTATGTTTCATGGTAAGATATAATATGATTTGCGAAGTTTCATGTATTCCTCGTCTACACTTCAAATTAATGTAAATGCGACACTTCCTTGCAAGGAAATAGCGTTTGGAGATGTCCCCGTATCGAAGCAATAGAGATCTAATGCTTCTTAAATAGGGATATCGCATTTCATTTCTATGTTTCATGATAAGATATAATATTCATTGTGCAGTGTCATGTATACCTCGCATTCACTTCAAAAGAATGTAAATGCGACTCTTCCTTGCTAGGAAATAGCTTTTGCAGATGTCTACGTATCGTAGCAATAGAGTTCTAGTGCTTCTTAGAACGCAATATCGCTACTTATTTCTATGTTTCATGATAAGGTGAAATATTCATTGTGGAGTGTTATGTATACCTCGTATTCACTTCAAAAGAATGTAAATGCGACACTTCCTTGCTATTAAATAGCGTTTGCAGATGTCTGCGTATCGTAGCAAAATTTTTCTAATGCTTCTTAAATCGCGTTATCGCATCTCATTCCTATGTTTCGTGATAAGATGTAATATTCATTGCGAAGCGTCAGGTATACCGCGTATTCACTTCAAAAGAATGTAAATGCGACACTTCCTTGGTAGGAAATAGCGTTTGCAGATGTCTACGTATGGTAGCAATAGAGTTCTAGTGCTTCGTAAAACGCGATATCGCTACTTATTTCTATGTTTCACGATAAGGTGAAATATTCATTGTGGAGTGTTATGTATACCTCGTATTCACTTCAAAAGAATGTAAATGCGACACTTCCATGGTAGGATATAGCGTTTGCAGATGTCTACGTACTGTAGCAATAAAGTTCTAATTCTTCTTGGAACGCGATATCGCTACCTATTTCTATGTTTTATGATAAGGTAAAATATTCATTGTGGAGTGCTATGTATACCACGTATTCACTTCAAATGAATGTAAATGCGACGCTTCCTTGCTAGGTAATAGCGTTTGCAGATGTCTCCGTATTGAAGCAATAGAGTTCTAATGCTTCTTAAATAGGGATATCGCATCTCATTTCTATGTTTCATGATAAGATATAATATTCATTGCGAAGTGTCATGTATACCTTGTATTCAATTCACAAGAATGTAAATGCGACACTTCCTTGCTAGGAAATAGCTTTTGTAGATGTCTACGTATCGTAGCAATAGAGTTCTAATGCATTTCAAATCGCGATATCGCATCTCATTTCTATGTTTCATGATAATATGTAATATTCATTGCGAAGTGCCACGTATACCTCGTATTCACTTCAAAAGAATGTAAATGCGACACTTCCTTGGTAGGAAATAGCGTTTGCAGATGTCTACGTATCGTAGCAACAGAGTTCTAATGCTTCTTAATACGCGATATCGCTACTTATTTCTATGTTTCATGATAAGGTGTAATATTCATTGTGGAGTGTTATGTATACCTCGTATTCACTTCAAAAGAATGTAAATGCGACACTTCCTTGCTATTAAATAGCGTTTGCAGATGTCTGCGTATCGTAGCAAAAGTTTTCTAATGCTTCTTAAATCGCGTTATCGCAACTCATTCCTATGTTTCGTGATAAGATGTAATATTCATTGCGAAGTGTCACGTATACCGCGTATTCACATCAAAAGAATGTAAATGCGACACTTCCTTGGTAGGAAATAGCGTTTGCAGATGTCTACGTATCGTAGCAATAGAGTTCTAGTGCTTCTTAGAACGCGATATCGCTACTTATTTCTATGTTTCATGATAAGGTGAAATATTCATTGTGGTGTGTTATGTATACCTCGTATTCACTTCAAAAGAATGTAAATGCGACACTTCCTTGCTATTAAATAGCGTTTGCAGATATCTGCGTATCGTAGCAAAAGTTTTCTAATGCTTCTTAAATCGCGTTATCGCAACTCATTCCCATGTTTCGTGATAAGATGTAATATTCATTGCGAAGTGTCACGTATACCGCGTATTCACTTCAAAAGAATGTAAATGCGACACTTCGTTGCTAGGAAATAGTGTTTCCAAATGACCACGTATCGTAAGAATAGAGTTCTAATACTTATTATATCGAGATGTCGCATTACATTTCTATGTTTCATGATAAGATATAATATCCATTGCGAAGTGTCATTTTCACCTCGTATTCACTTCAAAGGAATGTAAATGCGACATTTCCTTACTAGGACATAGCGTTTGCAGTTGTCTACGTATCGTAGCAATAGAGTACTAAGGCTGCTTAAATCGCCATATCGCATCTCATTTCTATGTTTCGTGTTAAGATATAATGTTCATTACGAAGTGTCATGTATACCTCGTATTCACTTCAAAAGAATGTAAATGCAACACTTCCTTCCTAGGAAATAGCGTTTCCAGATGACCACGTATCGTAAGAATAGAGTTCTAATACTTCTTAAAACGAGATGTCGCATCTCATTTCTATGTTTCATGATAAGATATAATATCCATGGCGAAGTGTCTTGCATACCTCGTATTCACTTCAATGGAATGTAAATGCGACACTTCCATGCTAGGAAATAGCGTTTGCAGATGTCTACGTATCGTAGCAATAGATAGGTAATGCTTCTTAAAACGCGATATCGCATCTCATTTCTGTTTCATGGTAAGATATAATATGATTTGCGAAGTGTCATGTATTCCTCGTCTACACTTCAAATGAATGTAAATGCGACACTTCCTTGCAAGGAAATAGCGTTTGCAGATGTCTACTTATCGAAGCAATAGAGTTCAAATGCTTCTTAAAACGAGATATTGCATCTCATATCTGTGTTTCATGATAAGATATAATATTCATTGCGAAGTGTCATGTTTTCCTCGTCTACCCTTCAAATGAATGTTAATGCGATTCTTCCTCGCTAGGAAATAGCGTTTGCAGATGTCTACGTATCGTAGCAATAGCTTTCTGATGCTTCTTAAAACGCGATATCGCATCTCATTCCTATGTTTCATGGTAAGATATAATATGATTTGCGAAGTGTTATGTATTCCTCGTCTACACTTCAAATGAATGTAAATGCGACACTTCCTTGCAAGGAAATAGCGTTTGCAGATGTCCACGTATCGTAGCAATAGACATCTAATGCTTCTTAAAACGCGATATCGCATCTCATTTCTATGTTTCATGGTAAGATATAATATGATTTGCGAAGTGTCATGTATTCCTCGTCTACACTTCAAATGAATGTAAATGCGACACTTCCTAGCAAGGAAATAGCGTTTGCAGATGTCTACGTATCATAGCAATAGATTTCTAATGCTTCTTAAAACGCGATATCGCATCTCATTTCTATGTTTCATGGTAAGATATAATATGATTTGCGAAGTGTCATGTATTCCTCGTCTACCCTTCAAATGAATGTGAATGCGATACTTCCTCGCTAGGAAATAGCGTTTGCAGATGTCTACGTATCGTAGCAATAGCTTTCTAATGCTTCTTAAAACGCTATATCGCATCTCATTTCTATGTTCCATGGTAAGATATAATATGATTTGCGAAGTGTCATGTATTCCTCGTCTACACTTCAAATGAATGTAAATGCGACACTTCCTAGCTAGGAAGTAGCAAGGAAGTAGGTATCGTAGCAATAGAGTTCTAATGCTTCTTAAAACGAGATATTGCATCTCATATCTATGTTTCATGATAAGATATAATATTCATTGCGAAGTGTTATGCATTCCTCGTCTACACTTCAAATGAATGTGAATGCGATAATTCCTCGCTAGGAAATAGCGTTTGCAGATGTCTACGTATCGTAGCAATAGCTTTCTAATGCTTCTTAAAACGCGATATCGCATCTCATATCTATGTTTCATGGTAAGATATAATATTATTTGCGAAGTGTTATGTATTCCTCGTCCACACTTCAAATGAATGTGAATGCGACACTTCCTCGCTAGGAAATAGCGTTTGCAGATGTCTACGTATCGTAGCAATAGATTTCTAATGCTTCTTAAAACGCGATATCGCATCTCATTTCTATGTTTCATGGTAAGATATAATATGATTTGCGAAGTGTCATATATTCCTCGTCTACACTTCAAGTGAATGTAAATGCGACACTTCCTTCCAAAGAAATAGCGTTTGCAGATGTCTACGTATCGTAGCAATAGGTGTCTAACGCTTCTTAAAACGCGATATCGCATCTCATTTCTATGTTTCATGGTAAGATATAATATGATTTGCGAAGTGTCATATATTCCTCGTCTACACTTCAAATGAATGTAAATGCGACACTTCCTTGCAAGGAAATAGCGTTTGCAGATGTCTACTTATCGTAGGGATGGAGTTCTAATGCTTCTTAAAACGTGATATCGCATCTCATATCTATGTTTCAAGATAAGATATAATATTCATTGCGAAGTGTTATGCATTCCTCGTCTACGATTCAAATGGATGTAAATGCGACACTTCCTTGCTATTAAATAGCGTTTGCAGATGTCTACGTATCGTAGCAATAGATTTCTAATGCTTCTTAAAGCGCGATATCGCAACTTATTTCTATGTTTCATGGTAAGATATAATATGATTTGTCAAGTGTTATGTATTCCTCGTCTACACTTCAAATGAATGTAAATGCGACACTTCCTTCCAAAGAAATAGCTTTTGCAGATGTCTACGTATAGTAGCAATAGATGTCTAATGCTTCTTAAAACGCGATATCGCATCTCATTTCAATGTTTTATGGTAAGATATAATATGACTTGCGAAATGTCATATACTCCTCGTCTACACTTCAAATGAAAGTAAATGCGACACTTCCTTGCTAGGAAATAGCGTCTGCAGATGTCTATGTATCGTAGCAATAGAGTTGTAATGCTTCTTAAAACGCGATATCGCATCTCATTTCTATGTTTCATGGTAAGATGTAATATGATTTGCGAAGTGTTATGTATTCCTCGTCTACACTTCAAATGAATGTAAATGCGACACTTCCTTGCAAGGAAATAACGTTTGCAGATGTCTACGTATCGAAGCATAGAGTTCAAATGCTTCTTAAAACGAGATATTGCATCTCATATCTATGTTTCATGATAAGATATAATATTCATTGCGAAGTGTTATGCATTCCTCGTCTACACTTCAAATTAATGTAAATGCGACACTTCCTTGCAAGGAAATAGCGTTTGCAGATGTCTACGTATCGTAGCAATAGCTTTCTAATGCTTCTTAAAACGCGATATCGCATCTAATTTCTATGTATCATGGTAAGATATAATATGATTTGCGAAGTGCTACGTATTCCTCGTCTACACTTCAAATGAATGTGAATGCGACGCTTCCTCGCTAGGAAATAGCGATTGCAGATGTCTACGTATCGTAGCAATAGAGTTCATATGATTCTTAAAACGCGATATCGCATCTCATTTCTATGTTTCATGGTAAGATATAACATGATTTGCGAAGTGTCATGTATTCCACGTCTACACTTCAAATGAATGTGAATGCGATACTTCCTCGCTAGGAAATAGCGTTTGCAGATGTCTACGTATCGTAGCAATTGCTTTCTAATGCTTCTTAAAACGCGATATCGCATCTCATTTCTATGTTTCATGGTAAGATATAATATTATTTGCGAAGTGTCATGTATTCCTCGTCTACACTTCAAATGAATGTGAATGCGATACTTCCTCGCTAGGAAATAGCGTTTGCAGATGTCTACGTATCGTAGCAATAGCTTTCTAATGCTTCTTAAAACGCGATATCGCATCTCATTTCTATGTTTCATGGTAAGATATAATATGATTTGCGAAGTGGCATGTATTCCTCGTCTACACTTCAAATGAATGTAAATGCAACACTTCCTTGCAAGGAAATAGCGTTTGCAGATGTATACGTATCGTAGCAATAGATTTCTAACGCTTCTTAAAACGCGATATCGCATCTCATTTCTCTGTTTCATGGTAAGATATAATATGATTTGCGAAGTGTCATGTATTCCTCGTCTACACTTCAAATGAATGTGAATGCGATACTTCCTTGCTAGGAAATAGCGTTTGCAGATGTCTACGTATCGTAGCAATAGCTTTCTAATGCTTCTTAAAACGCGATATCGCATCTCATTTGTATGTTTCATGGTAAGATATAATATGATTTGCGAAGTGTTATGTATTCCTCCTCTACACTTCTAATGAATGTAAATGCGACACCTCCTTGCAAGGAAATAGCGTCTGCAGTTGTCTACCTATCGTAGCAATAGTGTTGTAATGCTTCTTAAAACGAGATATCGCATCTCATTTCTATGTTTCATGGTAAGATATAATATGATTTGCGAAGTGTTATGTATTCCTCGTCTACACTTCAAATGAATGTGAATGCGATACTTCCTCGCTAGGAAATAGCGTTTGCAGATGTCTACGTATCGTAGCAATAGCTTTCTAATGCTTCTTAAAACGCGATATCGCATCTCATTTCTATGTTTCATGGTAAGAAGTAATATGATTTGCGAAGTGTTATGTATTCCTCCTCTACACTTCAAATGAATGTAAATGCGATATTTCCTTGCCAGGTAATAGCGTTTGCAAATGTCTACGTATCGTAGCAATAGCTTTCTAATGCTTCTTAAAACGCGATATCGCATCTCATTTCTATGTTTCATGGTAAGATATAATATGATTTGCGAAGTGTTATGTATTCCTCCTCTACACTTCTAATGAATGTAAATGCGACACCTCCTTGCAAGGAAATAGCGTTTGCAGTTGTCTACCTATCGTAGCAATAGTGTTGTAATGCTTCTTAAAACGAGATATCGCATCTCATTTCTATGTTTCATGGTAAGATATAATATGATTTGCGAAGTGTTGTGTATTCCTCGTCTACACTTCAAATGAATGTACATGCGACACTTCCTTGCAAGGAAATAGCGTTTGCTGATGTCTACGTATCGTAGCAATAGAGTTCAAATGCTTCTTAAAACGAGATATTGCATCTCATATATATGTTTCATGATAAGATATAATATTCATTGCGAAGTGTTATGCATTCCTCGTATGCGATTCAAATGAATGTAAATGCGACACTTCCTTGCAAGGAAATAGCGTTTGCAGTTGTCTACGTATCGTAGCAATAGAGTTCTTATGATTCTTAAAACGCGATATCGCATCTCATTTCTATCTTTCATGGTAAGATATAATATGATTTGCGAAGTGTTATGTATTCCTCGTCTACACTTCAAATGAATGTGAATGCGACACTTCCTTGCTAGGAAATAGCGTTTGCAGATGTCTACGTATCGTAGCAATAGCTTTCTAATGCTTCTTAAGACGCGATATCGCATCTCATTTCTATGTTTCATTGTAAGATGTAATATGATTTGCGAAGTGTCATGTATTCCTCGTCTACACTTCAAATGAATGTAAATGCGACACTTCCTTGCAAGGAAATAGCGTCTGCAGATGTCTAGGTATCGTAACGAAAGTGATCTAATGCTTCTTAAAACGCGATATCGCATCTCATTTCTATGTTTCATGGTAAGATATATTATGATTTGAGAAGTGTTATGTATTCCTCGTCTACACTTCAAGTGAATGTGAATGCGACACTTCCTCGCTAGGAAATACCGTCTGCAGATATCTAGGTATCGTAGCGATAGTGTTCTAATGCTTCTTAAAACGCGATATCGCATCTCATTTCTATGTTTCATGGTAAGATGTAATATGATTTGCGAAGTGTTATGTATTCCTCCTCTACACTTCAAATGAATGTAAATGCGACACTTCCTTGCTAGGAAATAGCGTCTGCAGATGTCTAGGTATCGTAGCAATAGAGTTCTAATGCTACTTAAAACGCGATATCGCATCTCATTTCTATGTTTCATGGTAAGATATAATATGATTTGCGAAGTGTCATGTATTCCTCGTCTACACTTCAAATGAATGTAAATGCAACACTTCCTTGCAAGGAAATAGCGTTTGCAGATGTTTACCTATCGTAGCAATAGAGTTCTAATGCTTCTTAAAACGCGATATCGCATCTCATTTCTATGTTTCATGGTAAGATATAATATGATTTGCGAAGTGTTATGTATTCCTCGTCTACACTTCAAATGAATGTAAATGCGACACTTCCTTGCAAGGAAACAGCGTTCGCAGATGTCTAGGTATCGTAGCAATAGAGTTCATATGATTCTTAGAACGCGATATCGCATCTCATTTCTATGTTTCATGGTAAGATATATTATGATTTGCGAAGTGTTATGTACTCCTCGTCTACACTTCAAATGAATGTGAATGCGACACTTCCTCGCTAGGAAATAGCGTTTGCAGATTTCTACGTATCGTAGCAATAGCTATCTAATGCTTCTTAAAACGCGATATCGCATCTCATTTCTATGTTTCATGCTAAGATATAATAAGATTTGCGATGTGTTATGTATTCCTCCTCTACACTTCAAATGAATGTAAATGCGACACTTCCTTGCTAGGAAATAGCGTCTGCAGATGTCTAGGTATCGTAGCAATAGAGTTCTAATGCTACTTAAAACGCGATATCGCATCTCATTTCTATGTTTCATGGTAAGATATAATATGATTTGCGAAGTGTTATGTATTCCTCCTCTACACTTCTAATGAATGTAAATGCGACACCTCCTTGCAAGGAAATAGCGTTTGCAGTTGTCTACCTATCGTAGCAATAGTGTTGTAATGCTTCTTAAAACGAGATATCGCATCTCATTTCTATGTTTCATGGTAAGATATAATATGATTTGCGAAGTGTTATGTATTCCTCGTCTACACTTCAAATGAATGTAAATGCGACACTTCCTTGCAAGGAAATAGCGTTTGCTGATGTCTACGTACCGTAGCAATAGAGTTCAAATGCTTATTAAAACGAGATATTGCATCTCATATCTATGTTTCGTGATAAGATATAATATTCATTGCGAAGTGTTATGCATTCCTCGTATGCGATTCAAATGAATGTAAATGCGACACTTCCTTGCAAGGAAATAGCGTTTGCAGTTGTCTACGTATCGTAGCAATAGAGTTCTTATAATTCTTAAAACGCGATATCGCATCTCATTTCTATCTTTCATGGTAAGATATAATATGATTTGCGAAGTGTTATGTATTCCACGTCTACACTTCAAATGAATGTGAATGCGACACTTCCTCGCTAGGAAATGGCGTTTGCAGATGTCTACGTATCGTAGTAATAGGTTTCTAATGCTTCTTAAAACGCGATATCGCATCTCATTTCTATGTATCATGGCAAGATATAATATGATTTGCGAAGTGTTATGTATTCCTCGACTACACTTCAAATGAATGCAAATGCGACACTTCCTTGCTAGGAAATAGCGTCTGCAGATGTCTAGGTATCGTAGCGATAGTGTTCTATTGCTACTTAAAACGCGATATCGCATCTCATTTCTATGTTTCATGGTAAGATATATTATGATTTGCGAAGTGTTATGTATTCCTCGTCTACACTTCAAATGAATGTGAATGCGACACTTCCTCGCTAGGAAATAGCGTTTGCAGATTTCTACGTATCGTAGCAATAGCTATCTAATGCTACTTAAAACGCGATATCGCATCTCATTTCTATGTTTCATGCTAAGATCTAATAAGATTTGCGAAGTGTTATGTATTCCTCGTCTACACTTCAAATGAATGTGAATGCGACACTTCCTCGCTAGGAAATAGCGTTTGCAGATGTATACGTATCGTAGCAATATATTTCTAATGCTTCTTAAGACGCGATATCGCATCTCATTTCTATGTTTCATTGTAAGATGTAATATGATTTGCGAAGTGTCATGTATTCCTCGTCTACACTTCAAATGAATGTGAATGCGATACTTCCTCGCTAGGAAATAGCGTTTGCAGATGTCTACTTATCGTAGCATTAGCTTTCTAATGCTTCATAAACGCGATATCGCATCTCATATCTATGTTTCATGGTAAGATATAATATGATTTGCGAAGAGTCATGTATTCCTCTTCTACACTTCAAATGAATGTAAATGCGACAGTTCCTTGCAAGGAAATAGCGTTTGCAGATGTTTACCTATCGTAGCAATAGATTTCTAATGCTTCTTAAAACGAGATATCGCATCTCATTTCTATGTTTCATGGTAAGATATAATATGATTTGCGAAGTGTTATGTATTCCTCGTCTACACTTCAAATGACTGTAAATGCGACACTTCCTTGCAAGGAAATGGCGTTTGCAGATGTCTACGTATCGTAGCAATAGAGTTCTAATGCTTCTTAAAACGCGATATCGCACCTCATTTCTATTTTTCATGGTAAGATATAATATGATTTGCGAAGTGTTATGTATTCCTCGTCTACACTTCAAATGAATGTAAATGCGACACTTCCTTGCAAGGAAATAGCGTTTGCAGATGTCTACGTATCGAAGCAATAGGGATCAAATGCTTCTTAAACGAGATATTGCATCTCATATCTATGTTTCATGATAAGATATAATATTCATTGCGAAGTGTTATGCATTCCTCGTCTACACTTCAAATGAATGTGAATGCGACACTTCCTTGCAAGGAAATAGCGTTTGCAGATGTCTACCTATCGTAGCAATAGTGTTCTAATGCTTCTTAAAACGCGATATCGCACCTCATTTCTATATTTCATGGTAAGATATAATATGAATTGCGAAGTGTTATGTATTCCTCATCTACACTTCATATGAATGTAAATGCGACACTTCCTTGCAAGGAAATAGCGTTTGCAGATGTCTACGTATCGTAGCAATAGAGTTCAAATGCTTCTTAAACGAGATATTGCATCTCATATCTATGTTTCATGATAAGATATAATATTCATTGCGAAGTGTTATGCATTCCGCGTGTACAATTCAAATGAATGTAAATGCGACACTTCCTTGCAAGGAAATAGCGTTTGCAGATGTCTACGTATCGTAGCAATAGAGTTCTTATGATTCTTAAAACGCGATATCGCATCTCATTTATATGTTTCATGGTAAGATATAATATGATTTGCGAAGTGTCATGTATTCCTCGTCTACACTTCAAATGAATGTGAATGCGACACTTCCTCGCTAGGAAATAGCGTTTGCAGATGTGTACGTATCGTAGCAATAGAGTTCATATGATTCTTAGAACGCGATATCGCATCTCATTTCTATGTTTCATGGTAAGATATAACATGATTTGCGAAGTGTTATGTATTCCTCGTCTACACTTCAAATGAATGTGAATGCGATACTTCCTTGCTAGGAAATAGCGTTTGCAGATGTCTACGTATCGTAGCTATAGCTTTCTAATGCTTCTTAAAACGCGATATCGCATCTCATTTCTATGTTTCATGGTAAGATATAATATGATTTGCCTAAGTGTTATGTATTCCTCGTCTACACTTCAAGTGAATGTAAATGCGACACATCCTAGCAAGGAAATAGCGTTTGCATATGTCTACGTATCGAAGCAATAGTGTTCAAATTCTTCTTAAAACGAGAAATTGCATCTCATATCTATGTTTCATGATAAGATATAATATTCATTGGGAAGTGTTATGCATTCCTCGTCTACGATTCAAATGAAAGTAAATGCGACACTTCCTTGCAAGGAAATAACGATTGCAGATGTCTACGTATCGTAGCAATAGAGTTCATATGATTCTTAAAACGCGATATCGCATCTCATTTCTATGTTTCATGGTAAGATATAACATGATTTGCGAAGTCTTATGTATTCCTCGTCTACACTTCAAATGAATGTGAATGCGATACTTCCTGGCTAGGTAATAGCGTTTGCAGATGTCTACGTATCGCAGCAATAGCTTTCTAATGCTTCTTAAAACGCGATATCGCATCTCATTTCTATCTTTCATGGTAAGATATAATATGATTTGCGAAGTGTTGTGTATTCCTCCTCTACACTTCAAATGAATGTAAATGCGACACCTCCTTGCAAGGAAATAGCGTTTGCAGTTGTCTACCTATCGTAGCAATAGATTTCTAATGCTTCTTAAAACGAGATATTGCATCTCATTTCTATGTTTCATGGTAAGATATAATATGATTTGCGAAGTGTCATGTATTCCTCGTCTACACTTCAAATGAATGTAAATGCAACACTTCCTTGCAAGGAAATAGCGTTTGCAGATGTTTACCTATCGTAGCAATAGAGTTCTAATGCTTCTTAAAACGCGATATCGCATCTCATTTCTATGTATCATGGCAAGATATAATATGATTTGCGAAGTGTTATGTATTCCTCGACTACACTTCAAATGAATGCAAATGCGACACTTCCTTGCTAGGAAATAGCGTCTGCAGATGTCTAGGTATCGTAGCGATAGTGTTCTAATGCTACTTAAAACGCGATATCGCATCTCATTTCTATGTTTCATGTAAGATATATTATGATTTGCGAAGTGTTATGTATTCCTCGTCTACACTTCAAATGAATGTGAATGCGACACTTCCTCGCTAGGAAATAGCGTTTGCAGATTTCTACGTATCGTAGCAATAGCTATCTAATGCTACTTAAAACGCGATATCGCATCTCATTTCTATGTTTCATGCTAAGATATAATAAGATTTGCGAAGTGTTATGTATTCCTCGTCTACACTTCAAATGAATGTGAATGCGACACTTCCTCGCTAGGAAATAGCGTTTGCAGATGTATACGTATCGTAGCAATATATTTCTAATGCTTCTTAAGACGCGATATCGCATCTCATTTCTATGTTTCATTGTAAGATGTAATATGATTTGCGAAGTGTCATGTATTCCTCGTCTACACTTCAAATGAATGTGAATGCGATACTTCCTCGCTAGGAAATAGCGTTTGCAGATGTCTACTTATCGTAGCATTAGCTTTCTAATGCTTCATAAAACGCGATATCGCATCTCATATCTATGTTTCATGGTAAGATATAATATGATTTGCGAAGAGTCATGTATTCCTCTTCTACACTTCAAATGAATGTAAATGCGACAGTTCCTTGCAAGGAAATAGCGTTTGCAGATGTTTACCTATCGTAGCAATAGATTTCTAATGCTTCTTAAAACGAGATATCGCATCTCATTTCTATGATTCATGGTAAGATATAATATGATTTGCGAAGTGTTATGTATTCCTCGTCTACACTTCAAATGACTGTAAATGCGACACTTCCTTGCAAGGAAATGGCGTTTGCAGATGTCTACGTATCGTAGCAATAGAGTTCTAATGCTTCTTAAAACGCGATATCGCACCTCAATTTTATTTTTCATGGTAAGATATAATATGATTTGCGAAGTGTTATGTATTCCTCGTCTACACTTCAAATGAATGTAAATGCGACACTTCCTTGCAAGGAAATAGCGTTTGCAGATGTCTACGTATCGAAGCAATAGGGATCAAATGCTTCTTAAAACGAGATATTGCATCTCATATCTATGTTTCATGATAAGATATAATATTCATTGCGAAGTGTTATGCATTCCTCGTCTACACTTCAAATGAATGTGAATGCGACACTTCCTTGCAAGGAAATAGCGTTTGCAGATGTCTACCTATCGTAGCAATAGTGTTCTAATGCTTCTTAAAACGCGATATCGCACCTCATTTCTATATTTCATGGTAAGATATAATATGAATTGCGAAGTGTTATGTATTCCTCATCTACACTTCATATGAATGTAAATGCGACACTTCCTTGCAAGGAAATAGCGTTTGCAGATGTCTACGTATCGTAGCAATAGAGTTCAAATGCTTCTTAAAACGAGATATTGCATCTCATATCTATGTTTCATGATAAGATATAATATTCATTGCGAAGTGTTATGCATTCCGCGTGTACAATTCAAATGAATGTAAATGCGACACTTCCTTGCAAGGAAATAGCGTTTGCAGATGTCTACGTATCGTAGCAATAGAGTTCTTATGATTCTTAAAACGCGATATCGCATCTCATTTATATGTTTCATGGTAAGATATAATATGATTTGCGAAGTGTCATGTATTCCTCGTCTACACTTCAAATGAATGTGAATGCGACACTTCCTCGCTAGGAAATAGCGTTTGCAGATGTGTACGTATCGTAGCAATAGAGTTCATATGATTCTTAGAACGCGATATCGCATCTCATTTCTATGTTTCATGGTAAGATATAACATGATTTGCGAAGTGTTATGTATTCCTCGTCTACACTTCAAATGAATGTGAATGCGATACTTCCTTGCTAGGAAATAGCGTTTGCAGATGTTTACGTATCGTAGCTATAGCTTTCTAATGCTTCTTAAAACGCGATATCGCATCTCATTTCTATGTTTCATGGTAAGATATAATATGATTTGCCTAAGTGTTATGTATTCCTCGTCTACACTTCAAGTGAATGTAAATGCGACACATCCTAGCAAGGAAATAGCGTTTGCATATGTCTACGTATCGAAGCAATAGTGTTCAAATTCTTCTTAAAACGAGAAATTGCATCTCATATCTATGTTTCATGATAAGATATAATATTCATTGGGAAGTGTTATGCATTCCTCGTCTACGATTCAAATGAAAGTAAATGCGACACTTCCTTGCAAGGAAATAACGATTGCAGATGTCTACGTATCGTAGCAATAGAGTTCATATGATTCTTAAAACGCGATATCGCATCTCATTTCTATGTTTCATGGTAAGATATAACATGATTTGCGAAGTCTTATGTATTCCTCGTCTACACTTCAAATGAATGTGAATGCGATACTTCCTGGCTAGGTAATAGCGTTTGCAGATGTCTACGTATCGCAGCAATAGCTTTCTAATGCTTCTTAAAACGCGATATCGCATCTCATTTCTATCTTTCATGGTAAGATATAATATGATTTGCGAAGTGTTGTGTATTCCTCCTCTACACTTCAAATGAATGTAAATGCGACACCTCCTTGCAAGGAAATAGCGTTTGCAGTTGTCTACCTATCGTAGCAATAGATTTCTAATGCTTCTTAAAACGAGATATTGCATCTCATTTCTATGTTTCATGGTAAGATATAATATGATTTGCGAAGTGTCATGTATTCCTCGTCTACACTTCAAATGAATGTAAATGCAACACTTCCTTGCAAGGAAATAGCGTTTGCAGATGTTTACCTATCGTAGCAATAGAGTTCTAATGCTTCTTAAAACGCGATATCGCATCTCATTTCTATGTATCATGGCAAGATATAATATGATTTGCGAAGTGTTATGTATTCCTCGACTACACTTCAAATGAATGCAAATGCGACACTTCCTTGCTAGGAAATAGCGTCTGCAGATGTCTAGGTATCGTAGCGATAGTGTTCTAATGCTACTTAAAACGCGATATCGCATCTCATTTCTATGTTTCATGGTAAGATATATTATGATTTGCGAAGTGTTATGTATTCCTCGTCTACACTTCAAATGAATGTGAATGCGACACTTCCTCGCTAGGAAATAGCGTTTGCAGATTTCTACGTATCGTAGCAATAGCTATCTAATGCTACTTAAAACGCGATATCGCATCTCATTTCTATGTTTCATGCTAAGATATAATAAGATTTGCGAAGTGTTATGTATTCCTCGTCTACACTTCAAATGAATGTGAATGCGACACTTCCTCGCTAGGAAATAGCGTTTGCAGATGTATACGTATCGTAGCAATAGATTTCTAATGCTTCTTAAGACGCGATATCGCATCTCATTTCTATGTTTCATTGTAAGATGTAATATGATTTGCGAAGTGTCATGTATTCCTCGTCTACACTTCAAATGAATGTGAATGCGATACTTCCTCGCTAGGAAATAGCGTTTGCAGATGTCTACTTATCGTAGCATTAGCTTTCTAATGCTTCATAAAACGCGATATCGCATCTCATATCTATGTTTCATGGTAAGATATAATATGATTTGCGAAGAGTCATGTATTCCTCTTCTACACTTCAAATGAATGTAAATGCGACAGTTCCTTGCAAGGAAATAGCGTTTGCAGATGTTTACCTATCGTAGCAATAGATTTCTAATGCTTCTTAAAACGAGATATCGCATCTCATTTCTATGTTTCATGGTAAGATATAATATGATTTGCGAAGTGTTATGTATTCCTCGTCTACACTTCAAATGACTGTAAATGCGACACTTCCTTGCAAGGAAATGGCGTTTGCAGATGTCTACGTATCGTAGCAATAGAGTTCTAATGCTTCTTAAAACGCGATATCGCACCTCATTTCTATTTTTCATGGTAAGATATAATATGATTTGCGAAGTGTTATGTATTCCTCGTCTACACTTCAAATGAATGTAAATGCGACACTTCCTTGCAAGGAAATAGCGTTTGCAGATGTCTACGTATCGAAGCAATAGGGATCAAATGCTTCTTAAAACGAGATATTGCATCTCATATCTATGTTTCATGATAAGATATAATATTCATTGCGAAGTGTTATGCATTCCTCGTCTACACTTCAAATGAATGTGAATGCGACACTTCCTTGCAAGGAAATAGCGTTTGCAGATGTCTACCTATCGTAGCAATAGTGTTCTAATGCTTCTTAAAACGCGATATCGCACCTCATTTCTATATTTCATGGTAAGATATAATATGAATTGCGAAGTGTTATGTATTCCTCATCTACACTTCATATGAATGTAAATGCGACACTTCCTTGCAAGGAAATAGCGTTTGCAGATGTCTACGTATCGTAGCAATAGAGTTCAAATGCTTCTTAAAACGAGATATTGCATCTCATATCTATGTTTCATGATAAGATATAATATTCATTGCGAAGTGTTATGCATTCCGCGTGTACAATTCAAATGAATGTAAATGCGACACTTCCTTGCAAGGAAATAGCGTTTGCAGATGTCTACGTATCGTAGCAATAGAGTTCTTATGATTCTTAAAACGCGATATCGCATCTCATTTATATGTTTCATGGTAAGATATAATATGATTTGCGAAGTGTCATGTATTCCTCGTCTACACTTCAAATGAATGTGAATGCGACACTTCCTCGCTAGGAAATAGCGTTTGCAGATGTGTACGTATCGTAGCAATAGAGTTCATATGATTCTTAGAACGCGATATCGCATCTCATTTCTATGTTTCATGGTAAGATATAACATGATTTGCGAAGTGTTATGTATTCCTCGTCTACACTTCAAATGAATGTGAATGCGATACTTCCTTGCTAGGAAATAGCGTTTGCAGATGTCTACGTATCGTAGCTATAGCTTTCTAATGCTTCTTAAAACGCGATATCGCATCTCATTTCTATGTTTCATGGTAAGATATAATATGATTTGCCTAAGTGTTATGTATTCCTCGTCTACACTTCAAGTGAATGTAAATGCGACACATCCTAGCAAGGAAATAGCGTTTGCATATGTCTACGTATCGAAGCAATAGTGTTCAAATTCTTCTTAAAACGAGAAATTGCATGTCATATCTATGTTTCATGATAAGATATAATATTCATTGGGAAGTGTTATGCATTCCTCGTCTACGATTCAAATGAAAGTAAATGCGACACTTCCTTGCAAGGAAATAACGATTGCAGATGTCTACGTATCGTAGCAATAGAGTTCATATGATTCTTAAAACGCGATATCGCATCTCATTTCTATGTTTCATGGTAAGATATAACATGATTTGCGAAGTCTTATGTATTCCTCGTCTACACTTCAAATGAATGTGAATGCGATACTTCCTGGCTAGGTAATAGCGTTTGCAGATGTCTACGTATCGCAGCAATAGCTTTCTAATGCTTCTTAAAACGCGATATCGCATCTCATTTCTATCTTTCATGGTAAGATATAATATGATTTGCGAAGTGTTGTGTATTCCTCCTCTACACTTCAAATGAATGTAAATGCGACACCTCCTTGCAAGGAAATAGCGTTTGCAGTTGTCTACCTATCGTAGCAATAGATTTCTAATGCTTCTTAAAACGCGATATCGCATCTCATTTCTATGTTTCATGGTAAGATATAATATGATTTGCGAAGTGTCATGTATTCCTCGTCTACACTTCAAATGAATGTAAATGCAACACTTCCTTGCAAGGAAATAGCGTTTGCAGATGTTTACCTATCGTAGCAATAGAGTTCTAATGCTTCTTAAAACGCGATATCGCATCTCATTTCTATGTTTCATGGTAAGATATAATATGATTTGCGAAGTGTTATGTATTCCTCGTCTACACTTCAAATGAAAGTAAATGCGACACTTCCTTACAAGGAAACAGCGTTTGCAGATGTCTAGGTATCGTAGCAATAGAGTTCATATGATTCTTAGAACGCGATATCGCATCTCATTTCTATGTTTCATGGTAAGATATAACATGATTTGCGAAGTGTTATGTATTCCTCGTCTACACTTCAAATGAATGTGAATGCGATACTTCCTCGCTAGGAAATAGCGTTTGCCGATATCTACGTATCGTAGCATTAGCTTTCTAATGCTTCTTAAAACGCGATATCGCATCTCATATCTATGTTTCATGGTAAGATATAATATGATTTGCGAAATGTTATGTATTCCTCGTCTACACTTCAAATGAATGTGAATGCGACACTTCCTTGCAAGGAAATAGCGTTTGCAGGTGTCTACCTATCGTAGCAATAGTGTTCTAATGCTTCTTAAAACGCGATATCGCACCTCATTTCTATATTTCATGGTAAGATATAATATGAATTGCGATGTGTTATGTATTCCTCGTCTACACTTCAAATGAATGTAAATGCGACACTTCCTTGCAAGGAAATAGCGTTTGCAGATGTCTACGTATCGTAGCAATAGAGTTCAAATGCTTCTTAAAACGAGATATTGCATCTCATATCTATGTTTCATGATAAGATATAATATTCATTGCGAAGTGTTATGCATTCCGCGTCTACAATTCAAATGAATGTAAATGCGACACTTCCTTGCAAGGAAATAGCGTTTGCAGATGTCTACGTATCGTAGCAATAGAGTTCTTATGATTCTTAAAACGCGATATCGCATCTCATTTATATGTTTCATGGTAAGATATAATATGATTTGCGAAGTGTTATGTATTCCTCCTCTACACTTCAAATGAATGTAAATGCGACACCTCCTTGCAAGGAAATAGCGTTTGCAGTTGTCTACCTATCGTAGCAATAGATTTCTAATGCTTCTTAAAACGCGATATCGCATCTCATTTCTATGTTTCATGGCAAGATATAATATGATTTGCGAAGTGTCATGTATTCCTCGTCTACACTTCAAATGAATGTAAATGCAACACTTCCTTGCAAGGAAATAGCGTTTGCAGATGTTTACCTATCGTAGCAATAGAGTTCTAATGCTTCTTAAAACGCGATATCGCATCTCATTTCTATGTTTCATGGTAAGATATAATATGATTTGCGAAGTGTTATGTATTCCTCGTCTACACTTCAAATGAATGTAAATGCGACACTTCCTTGCAAGGAAATAGCGTTTGCTGATGTCTATGTATCGTAGCAATAGAGTTCAAATGCTTCTTAAAACGAGATATTGCATCTCATATCTATGTTTAATGATAAGATATAATATTCATAGCGAAGTGTTATGCATTCATCGTATGCGATTCAAATGAATGTAAATGCGACACTTCCTTGCAAGGAAATAGCGTTTGCAGTTGTCTACGTATCGTAGCAATAGAGTTCTTATGATTCTTAAAACGCGATATCGCATCTCATTTCTGTCTTTCATGGTAAGATATAATATGATTTGCGAAGTGTTATGTATTCCTCGTCTACACTTCAAATGAATGTGAATGCGACTCTTCCTCGCTAGGAAATGGCGTTTGCAGATGTCTACGTATCGTAGCAATAGATTTCTAATGCTTATTAAAACGCGATATCGCATCTCATTTCTATGTTTCATGGCAAGATATAATCTGATTTGCGAAGTGTTATGTATTCCTCGTCTACACTTCAAATGAATGTAAATGCGACACTTCCTTGCAAGGAAATAGCGTTTGCAGATGTTTACCTACCGTAGCAATAGAGTTCTATTGCTTCTTAAAACGCGATATCGCATCTCATTTCTATGTTTCATGGTAAGATGTAATATGATTTGCGAAGTGTTATGTATTCCTCCTCTACACTTCAAATGAATGTAAATGCGACACTTCCTTGCTAGGAAATAGCGTCTGCAGATGTCTAGGTATCGTAGCAATAGAGTTCTAATGCTTCTTAAATCGCGATACCGCATCTCATTTCTCTGTTTCATGGTAAGATATAATATGATTTGCGAAGTGTCATGTATTCCTCTTCTACACTTGAAATGAATGTAAATGCGACACTTCGTTGCAAGGAAATCGCGTTTGCAGATGTTTACCTATCGTAGCAATAAAGTTCTAATGCTTCTTAAAACGCGATATCGCATCTCATTTCTATGTTTCATGGTAAGATATAATACGATTTGCGAAGTGTTATGTATTCCTCGTCTACACTTCAAATGAATGTAAATGCGACACTTCCTTGCAAGGAAATAGCGTTTGCAAATGTCTACCTATCGTAGCAATAGTGCTCTAATGCTTCTTAAAACGCGATATCGCATCTCATTTCTATGTTTCATGGTAAGATATAATATGATTTGCGAAGTGTTATGTATTCCTCGTCTACACTTCAAATGAATGTGAATGCGATACTTCCTCGCTAGGAAATAGCGTTTGCAGATGTCTACGTATCGTAGCAATAGAGTTCTAATGCTTCTTAAAACGCGATATCGCATCTCATTTCTATGTTTCATGGTAAGACGTAATATGATTTGCGAAGTGTTAAGTATTCCTCCTCTACACTTAAAATGAATGTAAATGCGAAACTTCCTTGCTTGGAAATAGCGTCTGCAGATGTCTAGGTATCGTAGCAATAGAGTTCTAATGCTTCTTAAAACGCGATATCGCATCACATTTCTATGTTTCATGGTAAGATGTAATATGATTTGCGAAGTGTTATGTATTCCTCCTCTACACTTCAAATGAATGTAAATGCGATATTTCCTTGCCAGGTAATAGCGTTTGCAAATATCTACCTATCGTAGCAATAGTGTTCTAATGCTTCTTAAAACTCGATAGCGCATCTCATTTCTATGTTTCATGGTAAGATATATTATGATTTGCGATGTGTTATGTATTCCTCGTCTACACTTCAAATGAATGTGAATGCGACACTTCCTCGCTAGGAAATAGCGTTTGCAGATATCTACGTATCGCAGCATTAGCTTTCTAATGCTTCTTAAAACGCGATATCGCATCTCATATCTATGTTTCATGGTAAGATATAATATGATTTGCGAAATGTTATGTATTCCTCGTCTACACTTCAAATGAATGTGAATGCGACACTTCCTCGCTAGGAAATAGCGTTTGCAGATGTCTACGTACCGTAGCAATAGATTTCTAATGCTTCTTAAAACGCGATATCGCATCTCATTTCTATGTTTCATGGTAAGATATAACATGATTTGCGAAGTGTTATGTATTCCTCGTCTACACATCAAATGAATGTGAATGCGATACTTCGTCGCTAGGAAGTAGCGTTTGCAGATGTCTACGTATCGTAGCATTAGCTTTCTAATGCTTCTTAAAACGCGATATCGCATCTCATTTCTATGTTTCATGGTAAGATATAATATGATTTGCGAAGTGTTATGTATTCCTCGTCTACACTTCAAATGAATGTGAATGCGACACTTCCTTGCAAGGAAATAGCGTTTGCAGATGTTTACCTATCGTAGCAATAGAGTTCTAATGCTTCTAAAAACGCGATATCGCATCCCATTTCTATGTTTCATGGTAAGATGTAATATGATTTGCGAAGTGTTATGTATTCCTCCTCTACACTTCAAATGAATGTAAATGCGACACTTCCTTTCTAGGAAATAGCGTCTGCAGATGTCTAGGTATCGTAGCAATAGAGTTCTAATGCTTCTTAAAACGCGATATCGCATCTCATTTCTCTGTTTCATGGTAAGATATAATATGATTTGCGAAGTGTCATGTATTCCTCGTCTACACTTCAAATGAATGTGAATGCGATACTTCCTCGCTAGGAAATAGCGTTTGCAGATGTCTACTTATCGTAGCAATAGCTTTCTAATGCTTCTTAAAACGCGATATCGCATCTCATTTCTATGTTTCATGGTAAGATATAATATGATTTGCGAAGAGTCATGTATTCCTCTTCTACACTTCAAATGAATGTAAATGCGACAGTTCCTTGCAAGGAAATAGCGTTTGCAGATGTTTACCTATCGTAGCAATAGATTTCTAATGCTTCTTAAAACGAGATATCGCATCTCATTTCTATTTTTCATGGTAAGATATAATATGATTTGCGAAGTGTTATGTATTCCCCGTCTACACTTCAAATGAATGTGAATGCGACACTTCCTTGCAAGGAAATAGCGTTTGCAGATGTTTACCTATCGTAGCAATAGAGTTCTAATGCTTCTTAAAACGCGATATCGCATCTCATTTCTATGTTTCATGGTAAGATGTAATATGATTTGCGAAGTGTTATGTATTCCTCCCCTACACTTCAAATGAATGTAAATGCGACACTTCCTTGCTAGGAAATAGCGTCTGCAGATGTCTAGGTATCGTAGCAATAGAGTTCTAATGCTTCTTAAAACGCGATATCGCATCTCATTTCTCTGTTTCATGGTAAGATATAATATGATTTGCGAAGTGTCATGTATTCCTCGTCTACACTTCAAATGAATGTGAATGCGATACTTCCTCGCTAGGAAATAGCGTTTGCAGATGTCTACTTATCGTAGCAATAGCTTTCTAATGCTTCTTAAAACGCGATATCGCATCTAATTTCTCTGTTTCATGGTAAGATATAATATGATTTGCGAAGTGTTATGTATTCCTCCTCTACACTTCTAATGAATGTGAATGCGATACTTCCTCGCTAGGAAATAGCGTTTGCAGATGTCTACGTATCGTAGCAATAGCTTTCTAATGCTTCCTAAAACGCGATATCGCATCTCATTTCTATGTTTCATGGTAAGATATAATATGATTTGCGAAGTGTCATGTATTCCTCGTCTACACTTCAAATGGATGTAAATGCGACACTTCCTTGCTAGGAAATAGCGTCTGCAGATATCTAGGTATCGTAGCAATAGAGTTCTAATGCTTCTTAAAACGCGATATCGCATCTCATTTCTATGTTTCATGGTAAGACGTAATATGATTTGCGAAGTGTTATGTATTCCTCTTCTACACTTCAAATGAATGTAAATGCGACAGTTCCTTGCAAGGAAATAGCGTTTGCAGATGTTTACCTATCGTAGCAATAGATTTCTAATGCTTCTCAAACGCGATATCGCATCTCATTTCTATGTTTCATGGTAAGATATAACATGATTTGCGAAGTGTTATGTATTCCTCGTCTACACATCACATGAATGTGAATGCGATACTTCGTCGCTAGGAAATAGCGTTTGCAGATGTCTACGTATCGTAGCATTAGCTTTCTAATGCTACTTAAAGCGCGATATCGCATCTCATATCTATGTTTCATGGTAAGATATAATATGATTTGCGAAGTGTTATGTGTTCCTCGTCTACACTTCAAATGAATGTGAATGCGACACTTCCTCGCTAGGAAGTAGCGTTTGCAGATGTCTACGTATCGTAGCAATAGATTTCTAATGCTTCTTAAAACGCGATATCGCATCTAATTTCTCTGTTTCATGGTAAGATATAATATGATTTGCGAAGTGTTATGTATTCCTCCTCTACACTTCTAATGAATGTAAATGCGACACCTCCTTGCAA
The DNA here is from genome assembly GCF_050948175.1 of Xylocopa sonorina. Lineage (NCBI taxonomy): Eukaryota > Metazoa > Arthropoda > Insecta > Hymenoptera > Apidae > Xylocopa > Xylocopa sonorina. The sequence continues at coordinate 309,971 of NW_027490182.1, read as the reverse complement.
GGAAATAGCGTTTGCAGTTGTCTACCTATCGTAACAATAGTGTTGTAATGCTACTTAAAACGAGATATCGCATCTCATTTCTATGTTTCATGGTAAGATATAATATGATTTGCGAAGTGTTATGTATTCCTCGTCTACACTTCAAATGAATGTAAATGCGACACTTCCTTGCAAGGAAATAGCGTTTGCTGATGTCTACGTATCGTAGCAATAGAGTTCAAATGCTTCTTAAAACGAGATATTGCATCTCATATCTATGTTTAATGATAAGATATAATATTCATAGCGAAGTGTTATGCATTCCTCGTATGCGATTCAAATGAATGTAAATGCGACACTTCCTTGCAAGGAAATAGCGTTTGCAGTTGTCTACGTATCGTAGCAATAGAGTTCTTATGATTCTTAAAACGCGATATCGCATCTCATTTCTATCTTTCATGGTAAGATATAATATGATTTGCGAAGTGTTATGTATTCCTCGTCTACACTTCAAATGAATGTGAATGCGACACTTCCTCGCTAGGAAATGGCGTTTGCAGATGTCTACGTATCGTAGCAATAGATTTCTAATGCTTCTTAAAACGCGATATCGCATCTCATTTCTATGTTTCATGGCAAGATATAATCTGATTTGCGAAGTGTTATGTATTCCTCGTCTACACTTCAAATGAATGTAAATGCGACACTTCCTTGCTAGGAAATAGCGTCTGCAGATATCTAGGTATCGTAGCAATAGAGTTCTAATGCTTCTTAAAACGCGATATCGCATCTCATTTCTATGTTTCATGGTAAGACGTAATATGATTTGCGAAGTGTTAAGTATTCCTCCTCTACACTTAAAATGAATGTAAATGCGAAACTTCCTTGCTTGGAAATAGCGTCTGCAGATGTCTAGGTATCGTAGCAATAGAGTTCTAATGCTTCTTAAAACGCGATATCGCATCACATTTCTATGTTTCATGGTAAGATGTAATATGATTTGCTAAGTGTTATGTATTCCTCCTCTACACTTCAAATGAATGTAAATGCGATATTTCCTTGCCAGGTAATAGCGTTTGCAAATATCTACCTATCGTAGCAATAGTGTTCTAATGCTTCTTAAAACTCGATAGCGCATCCCATTTCTATGTTTCATGGTAAGATGTAATATGATTTGCGAAGTGTTATGTATTCCTCCTCTACACTTCAAATGAGTGTAAATGCGACACTTCCTTGCAAGGAAATAGCGTTTGCATATGTCTACGTATCGAAGCAATAGGGTTCAAATGCTTCCTAAAACGAGATATTGCATCTCATATCTATGTTTCATGATGAGATATAATATTCATTGGGAAGTGTTATGCACTCCTCGTCTACGATTCAAATGAAAGTAAATGCGACACATCCTTGCAAGGAAATAACGATTGCAGATGTCTACGTATCGTAGCAATAGAGTTCATATGATTCTTAAAACGCGATATCGCATCTCATTTCTATCTTTCATGGTAAGATATAATATGATTTGCGAAGTGTTATGTATTCCTCGTCTACACTTCAAATGAATGTGAATGCGACACTTCCTCGCTAGGAAATAGCGTTTGCAGATGTCTATGTATCGTAGCAATAGATTTCTAATGCTTCTTAAAACGCGATATCGCATCTCATTTCTATGTTTCATGGCAAGATATAATATGATTTGCGAAGTGTTATGTATTCCTCGTCTACACTTCAAGTGAATGTAAATGCGACACTTCCTTGCTAGGAAATAGCGTCTGCAGATGTCTAGGCATCGTAGCGAAAGTGTTCTAATGCTTCTTAAAACGCGATATCGCATCTCATTTCTATGTTTCATGGTAAGATATATTATGATTTGCGAAGTGTTATGTATTCCTCGTCTACACTTCAAATGAATGTGAATGCGACACTTCCTCGCTAGGAAATAGCGTTTGCAGATATCTACGTATCGTAGCAATAGATTTCTAATGCTTCTTAAAACGCGATATCGCATCTCATTTCTATGTTTCATGGCAAGATATAATATGATTTGCGAAGTGTTATGTATTCCTCGTCTACACATCAAATGAATGTAAATGCGACACTTCCCTGCTAGGAAATAGCGTCTGCAGATGTCTAGGTATCGTAGCAATAGAGTTCTAATGCTTCTTAAAACGCGATATCGCATCTCATTTCTCTGTTTCATGGTAAGATATAATATGATTTGCGAAGTGTCATGTATTCCTCGTCTACACTTCAAATGAATGTAAATGCGACAATTCCTTGCTAGGAAATAGCGTCTGCAGATGTCTAGGTATCGTAGCGATAGTGTTCTAATGCTTCTTAAAACGCGATATCGCATCTCATTTCTATGTTTCATGGTAAGATATATTATGATTTGCGAAGTGTTATGTATTCCTCGTCTGCACTTCAAATGAATGTGAATTCGACACTTCCTCGCTAGGAAATAGCGTTTGCAGATATCTACGTATCGTAGCATTAGCTTTCTAATGCTTCTTAAAACGCGATATCGCATCTCATATCTATGTTTCATGGTAAGATATAATATGATTTGCGAAATGTTATGTATTCCTCGTCTACACTTCAAATGAATGTGAATGCGACACTTCCTCGCTAGGAAATAGCGTTTGCAGATGTCTACTTACCGTAGCAATAGAATTCTAATGCTTCTTAAAACGCGATATCGCATCTCATTTCTATGTTTCATGGTAAGATATAACATGATTTGCGTAATGTTATGTATTCCTCGTCTACACTTCAAATGAATGTGAATGCGATACTTCCTCGCTAGGAAATAGCGTTTGCGGATGTCTACGTATCGTAGCAATAGCTTTCTAATGCTTCTTAAAACGCGATATCGCATCTCATTTCTATGTTTCATGGTAAGATATAATATGATTTGCGAAGAGTTATGTATTCCTCGTCTACACTTCAAATGAATGTGAATGCGACACTTCCTCGCTAGGAAATAGCGTTTGCAGATGTCTACGTATCGTAGCAATAGATTTCTAATGCTTCTTAAAACGCGATATCGCATCTCATTTCTCTGTTTCATGGTAAGATATAATATGATTTGCGAAGTGTCATGTATTCCTCGTCTACACTTCAAATGGATGTGAATGCGATACTTCCTCGTTAGGAAATAGCGTTTGCAAATGTCTACGTATCGTAGCAATAGCTTTCTAATGCTTCTTAAAACGCGATATCGCATCTCATTTCTCTGTTTCATGGTAAGATATAATATGATTTGCGAAGAGTCATGTATTCCTCTTCTACACTTCAAATGAATGTAAATGCGACACTTCCTTGCAAGGAAATAGCGTTTGCAGATGTTTACCTATCGTAGCAACAGATTTCTAATGCTTCTTAAAACGCGATATCGCATCTCATTTCTCTGTTTCATGGTAAGATATAATATGATTTGCGAAGTGTCATGTATTCCTCGTCTACACTTCAAATGAATGTGAATGCGATACTTCCTCGCTAGGAAATAGCGTTTGCAGATGTCTTCGTATCGTAGCAATAGCTTTCTAATGCTTCTTAAAACGCAATATCGCATCTCATTTCTATGTTTCATGGTAAGATATAATATGATTTGCGAAGTGTTATGTATTCCTCCTCTACACTTCTAATGAATGTAAATGCGACAACTCCTTTCAAGGAAATAGCGTCTGCAGTTGTCTACCTATCGTAGCAATAGTGTTGTAATGCTTCTTAAAACGAGATATCGCATCTCATTTCTATGTTTCATGGTAAGATATAATATGATTTGCGAAGTGTTATGTATTCCTCGTCTACACTTCAAATGAATGTAAATGCGACACTTCCTTGCAAGGAAATAGCGTTTGCAGTTGTCTACGTATCGTAGCAATAGCGTTCTTATGATTCTTAAAACGCGATATCGCATCTCATTTCTATGATTCATGGCAAGATATAATCTGATTTGCGAAGTGTTATGTATTCCTCGTCTACACTTCAAATGAATGTAAATGCGACACTTCCTTGCAAGGAAATGGCGTTTGCAGATGTTTACCTATCGTAGCAATAGAGTTCTAATGCTTCTTAAAACGCGATATCGCATCTCATTTCTATGTTTCATGGTAAGATGTAATATGATTTGCGAAGTGTTATGTATTCCTCTTCTACACTTCAAATGAATGTGAATGCGATACTTCCTCGCTAGGAAATAGCGTTTGCATATATCTACGTATCGTAGCATTAGCTTTCTAATGCTTCTTAAAACGCGATGTCGCATCTCATATCTACGTTTCATGGTAAGATATAATATGATTTGCGAAATGTTATGTATTCCTCGTCTACACTTCAAATGAATGTGAATGCGACACTTCCTCGCTAGGAAATAGCGTTTGCAGATGTCTACGTATCGTAGAAATAGAGTTCTAATGCTTCTTAAAACGCGATATCGCATCTCATTTCTCTGTTTCATGGTAAGATATAATATGATTTGCGATGTGTCATGTATTCCTCTTCTACACTTCAAATGAATGTAAATGCGACACTTCCTTGCAAGGAAATAGCGTTTGCAGATGTTTACCTATCGTAGCAATAGAGTTCTAATGCTTCTTAAAACGCGATATCGCATCTCATTTCTATGTTTCATGGTAAGATATAATATGATTTGCGAAGTGTTATGTATTCCTCGTCTACAATTCAAATGAATGTAAATGCGAAACTTCCTTGCAAGGAAATAGCGTTTGCAAATGTCTACCTATCGTAGCAATAGTGCTCTAATGCTTCTTAAAACGCGATATCGCATCTCATTTCTATGTTTCATGGTAAGGTATAATATGATTTGCGAAGTGTCATGTATTCCTCGTCTACACTTCAAATGAATGTAAATGCGACACTTCCTTGCTAGGAAATAGCGTCTGCAGATGTCTAGGTATCGTAGCAATAGAGTTCTAATGCTTCTTAAAACGCGATATCGCATCTCATTTCTATGTTTCATGGTAAGACGTAATATGATTTGCGAAGTGTTAAGTATTCCTCCTCTACACTTCAAATGAATGTAAATGCGACACTTCCTTGCTAGGAAATAGCGTCTGCAGATGTCTAGGTATTGTAGCAATAGAGTTCTAATGCTTCTTAAAACGCGATATCGCATCTCATTTCTATGTTTCATGGTAAGACGTAGTATGATTTGCGAAGTGTTAAGTATTCCTGCTCTACACTTCAAATGAATGTAAATGCGACACTTCCTTGCTAGGAAATAGCGTCTGCAGATGTCTAGGTATCGTAGCAATAGAGTTCTAATGCTTCTTAAAACGCTATTTCGCATCACATTTCTATGTTTCATGGTAAGATATAATATGATTTGCGAAGTGCCATGTATTCCTCTTCTACACTTCAAATGAATGTAAATGCGACACTTCCTTGCAAGGAAATAACGATTGCAGATGTCTACGTATCGTAGCAATAGAGTTCATATGATTCTTAAAACGCGATATCGCATCTCATTTCTATGTTTCATGGTAAGATATAGCATGATTTGCGAAGTGTTATGTATTCAGCGTCTACACATCAAATGAATGTGAATGCGATACTTCGTCGCTAGCAAATAGCGTTTGCAGATGTCTACGTATCGTAGCATTAGCTTTCTAATGCTTCTTAAAACGCGATATCGCATCTCATATCTATGTTTCATGGTAAGATATAATATGATTTGCGAAGTGCTTTGTGTTCCTCGTCTACACTTCAAATGAATGTGAATGCGACACTTCCTCGCTAGGAAGTAGCGTTTGCAGATGTCTACGTATCGTAGCAATAGATTTCTAATGCTTCTTAAAACGCGATATCGCATCTCATTTCTATGTTTCATGGTAAGATATAATATGATTTGCGAAGTGTTATGTATTCCTCCTCTACACTTCAAATGAATGTAAATGCGACACTTCCTTGCTAGGAAATAGCGTCTGCAGATGTCTGGGTATCGTAGCAATAGAGTTCTAATGCTTCTTAAAACGCGATATCGCATCTCATTTCTCTGTTTCATGGTAAGATATAATATGATTTGCGATGTGTCATGTATTCCTCCTCTACACTTCAAATGAATGTGAATGCGATACTTCCTCGCTAGGAAATAGCGTTTGCAGATATCTACGTATCGTAGCATTAGCTTTCTAATGCTTCTTAAAACGCGATGTCGCATCTCATATCTATGTTTCATGGTAAGATATAATATGATTTGCGATGTGTCATGTATTCCTCTTCTACACTTCAAATGAATGTAAATGCGACACTTCCTTGCAAGGAAATAGCGTTTGCAGATGTTTACCTATCGTAGCAATAGAGTTCTAATGCTTCTTAAAACGCGATATCGCATCTCATTTCTATGTTTCATGGTAAGGTGTAATATGATTTGCGAAGTGTTATGTATTCCTCGTCTACACTTCAAATGAATGTGAATGCGATACTTCCTCGCTAGGAAATAGCGTTTGCAGAAGTGTACGTATCGTAGCAATAGCTTTCTAATGCTTCTTAAAACGCGATATCGCATCTCATTTCTATGTTTCATGGTAAGATATAATATGATTTGCGAAGTGTCATGTATTCCTCGTCTACACTTCAAATGAATGTAAATGCGACACTTCCTTGCTAGGAAATAGCGTCTGCAGATGTCTAGGTATCGTAGCAATAGAGTTCTAATGCTTCTTAAAACGCGATATCGCATCTCATTTCTATGTTTCATGGTAAGACGTAATATGATTTGCGAAGTGTTAAGTATTCCTCCTCTACACTTCAAATGAATGTAAATGCGACACTTCCTTGCTAGGAAATAGCGTCTGCAGATGTCTAGGTATCGTAGCAATATAGTTCTAATGCTTCTTAAAACGCGATTTCGCATCACACTTCTATGTTTCATGGTAAGATATAATATGATTTGCGAAGTGTCATGTATTCCTCGTCTACACTTCAAATGAATGTAAATGCGACACTTCCTTGCTAGGAAATAGCGTCTGCAGATGTCTAGGTATCGTAGCAATAGAGTTCTAATGCTTCTTAAAACGCGATTTCGCATCACATTTCTATGTTTCATGGTAAGATATAATATGATTTGCGAAGTGCCATGTATTCCTCTTCTACACTTCAAATGAATGTAAATGCGACACTTCCTTGCAAGGAAATAGCGCTTGCATATGTCTACGTATCGAAGCAATAGTGTTCAAATGCTTCTTAAAACGAGATATTGCATCTCATATCTATGTTTCATGATAAGATATAATATTCATTGGGAAGTGTTATGCATTCCTCGTCTACGATTCAAATGAAAGTAAATGCGACACTTCCTTGCAAGGAAATAACGATTGCAGATGTCTACGTATCGTAGCAATAGAGTTCATATGATTCTTAAAACGCGATATCGCATCTCATTTCTATGTTTCATGGTAAGATATAGCATGATTTGCGAAGTGTTATGTATTCAGCGTCTACACATCAAATGAATGTGAATGCGATACTTCGTCGCTAGCAAATAGCGTTTGCAGATGTCTACGTATCGTAGCATTAGCTTTCTAATGCTTCTTAAAACGCGATATCGCATCTCATATCTATGTTTCATGGTAAGATATAATATGATTTGCGAAGTGCTTTGTGTTCCTCGTCTACACTTCAAATGAATGTGAATGCGACACTTCCTCGCTAGGAAGTAGCGTTTGCAGATGTCTACGTATCGTAGCAATAGATTTCTAATGCTTCTTAAAACGCGATATCGCATCTCATTTCTATGTTTCATGGTAAGATATAATATGATTTGCGAAGTGTTATGTATTCCTCGTCTACACTTCAAATGAATGTAAATGCGACACTTCCTTGCAAGGAAATGGCGTTTGCAGATGTCTACGTATCGTAGCAATAGATTTCTAATGCTTCTTAAAACGCGATATCGCATCTCATTTCTATGTTTCATGGCAAGATATAATCTGATTTGCGAATTGTTATGTATTCCTCGTCTACACTTCAAATGAATGTAAATGCGACACTTCCTTGCAAGGAAATAGCGTTTGCAGATGTTTACCTATCGTAGCAATAGAGTTCTAATGCTTCTTAAAATGCGATATCGCATCTCATTTCTCTGTTTCATGGTAAGATATAATATGATTTGCGAAGAGTCATGTATTCCTCTTCTACACTTCAAATGAATGTAAATGCGACACTTCCTTGCAAGGAAATAGCGTTTGCAGATGTTTACCTATCGTAGCAATAGATTTCTAATGCTTCTTAAAACGCGATATCGCATCTCATTTCTCTGTTTCATGGTAAGATATAATATGATTTGCGAAGTGTCATGTATTCCTCGTCTACACTTCAAATGAATGTGAATGCGATACTTCCTTGCAAGGAAATAGCGTTTGCAGATGTCTACGTATTGTAGCAATAGCTTTCTGATGCTTCTTAAAACGCAATATCGCATCTCATTTCTATGTTTCATGGTAAGATGTAATATGATTTGCGAAGTGTTATGTATTCCTCCTCTACACTTCAAATGAATGTAAATGCGACACTTCCTTGCTAGGAAATAGCGTCTGCAGATGTCTGGGTATCGTAGCAATAGAGTTCTAATGCTTCTTAAAACGCGATATCGCATCTCATTTCTCTGTTTCATGGTAAGATATAATATGATTTGCGATGTGTCATGTATTCCTCCTCTACACTTCAAATGAATGTGAATGCGATACTTCCTCGCTAGGAAATAGCGTTTGCAGATATCTACGTATCGTAGCATTAGCTTTCTAATGCTTCTTAAAACGCGATGTCGCATCTCATATCTATGTTTCATGGTAAGATATAATATGATTTGCGATGTGTCATGTATTCCTCTTCTACACTTCAAATGAATGTAAATGCGACACTTCCTTGCAAGGAAATAGCGTTTGCAGATGTTTACCTATCGTAGCAATAGAGTTCTAATGCTTCTTAAAACGCGATATCGCATCTCATTTCTATGTTTCATGGTAAGGTGTAATATGATTTGCGAAGTGTTATGTATTCCTCGTCTACACTTCAAATGAATGTGAATGCGATACTTCCTCGCTAGGAAATAGCGTTTGCAGAAGTGTACGTATCGTAGCAATAGCTTTCTAATGCTTCTTAAAACGCGATATCGCATCTCATTTCTATGTTTCATGGTAAGATATAATATGATTTGCGAAGTGTCATGTATTCCTCGTCTACACTTCAAATGAATGTAAATGCGACACTTCCTTGCTAGGAAATAGCGTCTGCAGATGTCTAGGTATCGTAGCAATAGAGTTCTAATGCTTCTTAAAACGCGATATCGCATCTCATTTCTATGTTTCATGGTAAGACGTAATATGATTTGCGAAGTGTTAAGTATTCCTCCTCTACACTTCAAATGAATGTAAATGCGACACTTCCTTGCTAGGAAATAGCGTCTGCAGATGTCTAGGTATCGTAGCAATATAGTTCTAATGCTTCTTAAAACGCGATTTCGCATCACACTTCTATGTTTCATGGTAAGATATAATATGATTTGCGAAGTGTCATGTATTCCTCTTCTACACTTCAAATGAATGTAAATGCGACACTTCCTTGCAAGGAAATAGCGTTTGCAGATGTCTACGTATCGTAGAAATAGAGTTCTAATGCTTCTTAAAACGCGATATCGCATCTCATTTCTCTGTTTCATGGTAAGATATAATATGATTTGCGATGTGTCATGTATTCCTCTTCTACACTTCAAATGAATGTAAATGCGACACTTCCTTGCAAGGAAATAGCGTTTGCAGATGTCTACGTATCGTAGAAATAGAGTTCTAATGCTTCTTAAAACGCGATATCGCATCTCATTTCTCTGTTTCATGGTAAGATATAATATGATTTGCGATGTGTCATGTATTCCTCTTCTACACTTCAAATGAATGTAAATGCGACACTTCCTTGCAAGGAAATAGCGTTTGCAGATGTTTACCTATCGTAGCTATAGAGTTCTAATGCTT